>NW_026991883.1:0-95856 GCF_029215605.1 Mirounga angustirostris
CCCCCAGGCCAGTGTGGTTGCTGGGCAGGCATGGGAGCAGAAGGGGATTCCAGGCAACTTGGCTGTGCTTCCTGGCGCTCCGAGGGGCTCCTCTAGCAGCACCAGGGCGAGGTCAGCTTGCCAAAACCTGGCCAAGCTCCACCACACCCCCAGAGGCTAGCTGCCTCGCCAACACAGCCTCCGGTGTGTGTGGTGTGTGTCTGGGTCCCTTGCGTGCACCGGCGAGTCCGTCCCTTTCCGTGTCCCCATCCGCATCCAGGTCAGGGTCTCTGTCTGTCTGTTCGGGGGTTCAGTGCGGGTCTGTGTGTTGGATCCTCGTTCTCCCCGTGTCTCTCTCTTCCTCTCTCGCTCCGACTACCCCTCCGTGTGCCTCTCTGTCTTTCCCTGTGTGTCTGTGTGTCTGTCTCTGTCAGCCGGGCTCCCGTATCTCTCAGTCCTGTCCTGGTGATGGGGGGTGCGTGGGGGGTTGTCAGGGGAAGGTTGGCGGGGGTGGGGCCACGGGGGTGGACTGCTGCCCAGGGTCTCTGGTTGGGGAGTTCGGGGCGCTGTGAACACTCCGCATGCCTGCCTCCAAGACCGAACGCCCCCCCTAGGCATCTCGGGTTCCAAACCACAGTGGCGGCGGCGGCGGCGGCGTAGGAGGAGGCGACGGCGGCGGGAGCGGCGGCGGAGGGGGCGGTCCGGCTGGGAAGTCCAGAGACAGTTGGGGAGATCGCCGGGACTTCTGCGACTCTGAGATGCTGGAGGCGCCTCACCCCAAGGCAGGCGCGCAGGCACGCAGGAGCCAAGGCCAGGGCAGGCGGAGGGGTTGACGAGAGGAGCACGCTGGGGCTCGGAGGCCAAGAGCAGTCTGCTGGGAGTCGCAGCATCAGCCTCTCAGGCCTTTGGCCCTAGCGGCCTGATGGCAGCGCATCTCTTCTGCTCTTGGAAGCTAAGCAGGGTCGGATCCGCTCAGGACTTGGATGGGAGACCGTTCCCGGGTGCCCTGCACTCTTGTTCTGAGGCTACTTTCTTGGCTTTTTTCTTTCTCCTTCGGCCTCCCTTCTTCTCCCTGTGCCTCCACCGCCCCCCTTTGCCCAGCAAGCCTTCCTCCAAACATCCCTTGCCCCGTTGCCCCCTTACCCCCGGGCACCCCACGGCGGTTCATAGGCCCGCTGGAGCCGCCCGCTGCAGCGACAGGCGGCTCGAATCCAGCTCCTCCAACTCCAAGTCACAAGGCCCACCCTCACAGGAACCAGTGGGGCTCGCTGGGGGGCGATGGGAACGGGGTGTGGAGGCTGAGGCCTCAGAGAGGGCAGCCGCTACGGAGGGAGGGAGTGGGCGAAGGTGGCGAGGACTGGGGGGCGATGGGGAGGGGGGAGCGCGTGCGGGAGTTCACCCTGCCTCCCATGCGTGCCCTCCCTCGTTCCTGCCCTTGGGGCCCTCATGCCGCCGCCCCTCGCCTTTCCCTTGGGTCGCCCTGGATGCCCAAGCCACCGGACAACAGGCTCCCCCTGGTGACTGGGCACGCCTACACCTTCTCCCACCAGCCCTGCGCTGCGCTCCAGCCCCGCAGGGCCTTCTCTTCCTTCCCGCCGACCACCGTCCCTTTGCCCCTGGGCCCCGCCCTGGGCCCTCGCTCCCTCTGCCCAGCACCAAAGATGGCCGACCGCCCTGGACCTTGGGGCCGCTGGCACCCTGAGCCTAAGTCCTTCTCCCCACAGCAGCGCACCTAACAGCGAGGCCCGCTCCCTCAGCAAGGCAGTGGGGGCGCGCCCGGCACCACGGCGTCGGCGTCGAGGGGTACCCCCAAATAAACGACGAGACCAAGGAAAGAGTCCCCCGCATGCCCCCAGGCCAGTGTAGTTGCTGGGCAGGCATGGGAGCAGAAGGGGATTCCAGGCAACTTGGCTGTGCTTCCTGGCGCTCCGAGGGGCTCCTCTAGCAGCACCAGGGCGCGGTCAGCTTGCCAAAACCTGGCCAAGCTCCACCACACCCCCAGAGGCTAGCTGCCTCGCCAACACAGCCTCCGGTGTGTGTGGTGTGTGTCTGGGTCCCTTGCGTGCACCGGCGAGGCTGTCCCTTTCCGTGTCCCCATCCGCATCCAGGTCAGGATCTCTGTGTGTCTGTTCGGGGGTTCAGTGCGGGTCTGTGTGTTGGATCCTCGGTCTCCCCGTGTCTCTCTCTTCCTCTCTCGCTCCGACTACCCCTCCGTGCGTATCTCTGGCTTTCCCTGTGTGTCTTTGTGTCTGTCTATGTCAGCCGGGCTCCCGTATCTCTCAGTCCTGTCCTGGTGATGGGGGGTTCGTGGGGGGGGGTGTCACGGGAAGGTTAGAGGGGGACGGGCCACGGCGGTGGACTGCTGCCCAGGGTCTCTGGTGGCGCCCTTGACTTCGGGCCGCCATTGAGCAAGGCGGGGTGGCTTGCCACGCTAGACCCAGGGCTGCGGTTGGGGAGTTGGGGGCGCTGAGAACACTCCGCATGCCTGCCTCCAAGACCGAACGCCCCCCCTAGGCATCTCGGGTTCCAAACGACAGCGGCGGCGGAGGCGGCGGTGGCGGCGGGGGAGGAGGAGGAGGAGGAGGAGGAGGAGGAGGAGGAGGCGGCGGCGGGAGCGGCGGCGGAGGGGGCGGTCCTGCTGGGAAGTCCAGAGACACTTGGGGAGATCGCCAGGACTTCTGCGACTCTGAGATGCTGGAGGCGCCTCACCCCAAGGCAGGCTCGCAGGCACGCAGGAGCAAAGCACAGGGCAGGTGGAGGGGTGACAAGAGGAGCACGCTGGGGCCCGGAGGCCCAGAGCAGTCTGATGTGGGTCGCAGCAGCAGCCTCTCAGGCCTATGGCCCTAGTGGCCTGATGGCAGCGCATCTCTTCTGCTCTTGGAAGCTAAGCAGGGTCGGATCCGGTCAGGACTTGGATGGGAGACCGTTCCCGGGTGCCCTGGACTCTGGTTCTGAGGCTACTTTCTTGGCTTTTTTCTTTCTCCTTCGGCCTCCCTTCTTCTCCCTGTGCCTCCACCGCCCCCCTTTGCCCAGCAAGCCTTCCTCCAAACATCCCTTGCTCCGCTGCCCCCTTACTCCCGGGCACCCCACGGCGATTCACAGGCCCGCTGGAGCCGCCCGCTGCAGGGACTGGCGGCTCCAACCCAGCTCCTCCAACTCCAAGCAACAAGGCCCACCCTCACAGGAACCAGTGGGGCTCGCTGGGCGGCGATGGGAAGGGGTGGGGAGTTTGAGGCAGCAGAGAGGACAGCCGCAACGGAGGGAGGGAGTGGGCGAAGGTGGCGAGGACTGGGGGGGCGTTGGGGCCGGGGGAGGGCGTGCGGGAGTTGACCCTGCCTCCCATGCGTGCACTCCCTGGTTCCTGGCCTTGGGGCCCTCATGCCGCCGCCCCTCGCCATTCCCTTGGGCCGCCCTGGATGCCCAAGCCGCCGGACAACCGGCTCCCCCTGGTGACTGGGCACGCCTACACCTTCTCCCACCAGCCCTGGGCTGCACTCCAGCTCCGCAGGGCCTTCTCTTCCTTCCCGCCGACCACCGTCCCTTTGCCCCTGGGCCCCGCCCTGGGCCCTCCCTCCCTCTGCCCAGCACCAAAGATGGCCGACCGCCCTGGCCCTCGGGGCCGCTGGCACCCTGGGCCGAAGTCTTTCTCCCCACAGCAGCGCAGCTAACAGCAAGGCCCCCTCCCTCAGCAAGGCAGTGGGGGCGCGCCCGGCACCACGGCGTCGGCGTCGAGGGGTACCCCCAAATAAACGACGAGACCAAGGAAAGAGTCCCCCGCATGCCCCCAGGCCAGTGTGGTTGCTGGGCAGGCATGGGAGCAGAAGGGGATTCCAGGCAACTTGGCTGTGCTTCCTGGCGCTCCGAGGGGCTCCTCTAGCAGCACCAGGGCGCGGTGAGCTTGCCAAAACCTGGCCAAGCTCCACCACACCCCCAGAGCCTAGCTGCCTCGCCAACACAGCCTCCGGTGTGTGTGGTGTGTGTCTGGGTCCCTTGCGTGCACCGGCGAGTCCGTCCCTTTCCGTATCCCCATCCGCATCCAGGTCAGGGTCTCTGTGTGTCTGTTCGGGGGTTCAGTGCGGGTCTGAGTGTTGGATCCTCGTTCTCCCCGTGTCTCTCTCTTCCTCTCTCGCTCCGACTACCCCTCCGTGTGCCTGTCTGTCTTTCCCTGTGTGTCTGTGTGTCTGTCTCTGTCAGCCGGGCTCCCGTATCGCTCAGTCCTGTCCTGGTGATGGGGGGTGCGTGGGGGGGGTGTCAGGGGAAGGTTGGCGGGGGAGGGGCCACGGGGGTGGACTGCTGCCCAGGGTCTCTGGTTGGGGAGTTCGGGGCGCTGTGAACACTCCGCATGCCTGCCTCCAAGACCGAACGCCCCCCCTAGGCATCTCGGGTTCCAAACCACAGTGGCAGTGGCGGCGGCGGCGGCGGCGTAGGAGGAGGCGGCGGCGGCGGGAGCGGCGGCGGAGGGGGCGGTCCGGCTGGGAAGTCCAGAGACAGTTGGGGAGATCGCCGGGACTTCTGCGACTCTGAGATGCTGGAGGCGCCTCACCCCAAGGCAGGCTCGCAGGCACGCAGGAGCCAAGGCCAGGGCAGGCGGAGGGGTTGACGAGAGGAGCACGCTGGGGCTCGGAGGCCCAGAGCAGTCTGCTGTGGGTCGCAGCAGCAGCCTCTCAGGCCTCTGGCCCTAGCGGCCTGATGGCAGCGCATCTCTTCTGCTCTTGGAAGCTAAGCAGGGTCGGATCCGCTCAGGACTTGGATGGGAGACCGTTCCCGGGTGCCCTGCACTCTTGTTCTGAGGCTACTTTCTTGGCTTTTTTCTTTCTCCTTCGGCCTCCCTTCTTCTCCCTGTGCCTCCACCGCCCCCCTTTGCCCAGCAAGCCTTCCTCCAAACATCCCTTGCCCCGTTGCCCCCTTACCCCCGGGCACCCCACGGCGGTTCACAGGCCCGCTGGAGCCGCCCGCTACAGCGACAGGCGGCTCCAACCCAGCTCCTCCAACTCCAAGTCACAAGGCCCACCCTCACAGGAACCAGTGGGGCTCGCGGGGGGGCGATGGGAAGGGGGTGGGGAGGCTGAGGCGGCAGAGAGGGCTGCCGCTTCGGAGGGAGGGAGTGGGCGAAGGTGGCGAGGACTGGGGGGGCGATGGGGCGGGGGGAGCGCGTGCGGGAGTTCACCCTGCCTCCCATGCGTGCACTCCCTGGTTCCTGGCCTTGGGGCCCTCATGCCGCCGCCCCTCGCCATTCCCTTGGGCCGCCCTGGATGCCCAAGCCGCCGAACAACCGGCTCCCCCTGGTGACTGGGCACGCCTACACCTTCTCCCACCAGCCCTGGGCTGCGCTCCAGCCCCGCAGGGCCTTCTCTTCCTTCCCGCCGACCACCGTCCCTTTGCCCCTGGGCCCCGCCCTGGGCCCTCCCTCCCTCTGCCCTGCACCAAAATGGCCGACCGCCCTGGCCCTCGGGGCCGCTGGCACCCTGGGCCGAAGTCCTTCTCCCCACAGCAGCGCAGCTAACAGCAAGGCCCGCTCCCTCAGCAAGGCAGTGGGGGCGCGCCCGGCACCACGGCGTCGGCGTCGAGGGGTACCCCCAAATAAACGACGAGACCAAGGAAAGAGTCCCCCGCATGCCCCCAGGCCAGTGTGGTTGCTGGGCAGGCATGGGAGCAGAAGGGGATTCCAGGCAACTTGGCTGTGCTTCCTGGCGCTCCGAGGGGCTCCTCTAGCAGCACCAGGGCGAGGTCAGCTTGCCAAAACCTGGCCAAGCTCCACCACACCCCCAGAGGCTAGCTGCCTCGCCAACACAGCCTCCGGTGTGTGTGGTGTGTGTCTGGGTCCCTTGCGTGCACCGGCGAGTCCGTCCCTTTCCGTGTCCCCATCCGCATCCAGGTCAGGGTCTCTGTCTGTCTGTTCGGGGGTTCAGTGCGGGTCTGTGTGTTGGATCCTCGTTCTCCCCGTGTCTCTCTCTTCCTCTCTCGCTCCGACTACCCCTCCGTGTGCCTCTCTGTCTTTCCCTGTGTGTCTGTGTGTCTGTCTCTGTCAGCCGGGCTCCCGTATCTCTCAGTCCTGTCCTGGTGATGGGGGGTGCGTGGGGGGTTGTCAGGGGAAGGTTGGCGGGGGTGGGGCCACGGGGGTGGACTGCTGCCCAGGGTCTCTGGTTGGGGAGTTCGGGGCGCTGTGAACACTCCGCATGCCTGCCTCCAAGACCGAACGCCCCCCCTAGGCATCTCGGGTTCCAAACCACAGTGGCGGCGGCGGCGGCGGCGTAGGAGGAGGCGACGGCGGCGGGAGCGGCGGCGGAGGGGGCGGTCCGGCTGGGAAGTCCAGAGACAGTTGGGGAGATCGCCGGGACTTCTGCGACTCTGAGATGCTGGAGGCGCCTCACCCCAAGGCAGGCGCGCAGGCACGCAGGAGCCAAGGCCAGGGCAGGCGGAGGGGTTGACGAGAGGAGCACGCTGGGGCTCGGAGGCCAAGAGCAGTCTGCTGGGAGTCGCAGCATCAGCCTCTCAGGCCTTTGGCCCTAGCGGCCTGATGGCAGCGCATCTCTTCTGCTCTTGGAAGCTAAGCAGGGTCGGATCCGCTCAGGACTTGGATGGGAGACCGTTCCCGGGTGCCCTGCACTCTTGTTCTGAGGCTACTTTCTTGGCTTTTTTCTTTCTCCTTCGGCCTCCCTTCTTCTCCCTGTGCCTCCACCGCCCCCCTTTGCCCAGCAAGCCTTCCTCCAAACATCCCTTGCCCCGTTGCCCCCTTACCCCCGGGCACCCCACGGCGGTTCATAGGCCCGCTGGAGCCGCCCGCTGCAGCGACAGGCGGCTCGAATCCAGCTCCTCCAACTCCAAGTCACAAGGCCCACCCTCACAGGAACCAGTGGGGCTCGCTGGGGGGCGATGGGAACGGGGTGTGGAGGCTGAGGCCTCAGAGAGGGCAGCCGCTACGGAGGGAGGGAGTGGGCGAAGGTGGCGAGGACTGGGGGGCGATGGGGAGGGGGGGAGCGCGTGCGGGAGTTCACCCTGCCTCCCATGCGTGCCCTCCCTCGTTCCTGCCCTTGGGGCCCTCATGCCGCCGCCCCTCGCCTTTCCCTTGGGTCGCCCTGGATGCCCAAGCCACCGGACAACAGGCTCCCCCTGGTGACTGGGCACGCCTACACCTTCTCCCACCAGCCCTGCGCTGCGCTCCAGCCCCGCAGGGCCTTCTCTTCCTTCCCGCCGACCACCGTCCCTTTGCCCCTGGGCCCCGCCCTGGGCCCTCGCTCCCTCTGCCCAGCACCAAAGATGGCCGACCGCCCTGGACCTTGGGGCCGCTGGCACCCTGAGCCTAAGTCCTTCTCCCCACAGCAGCGCACCTAACAGCGAGGCCCGCTCCCTCAGCAAGGCAGTGGGGGCGCGCCCGGCACCACGGCGTCGGCGTCGAGGGGTACCCCCAAATAAACGACGAGACCAAGGAAAGAGTCCCCCGCATGCCCCCAGGCCAGTGTAGTTGCTGGGCAGGCATGGGAGCAGAAGGGGATTCCAGGCAACTTGGCTGTGCTTCCTGGCGCTCCGAGGGGCTCCTCTAGCAGCACCAGGGCGCGGTCAGCTTGCCAAAACCTGGCCAAGCTCCACCACACCCCCAGAGGCTAGCTGCCTCGCCAACACAGCCTCCGGTGTGTGTGGTGTGTGTCTGGGTCCCTTGCGTGCACCGGCGAGGCTGTCCCTTTCCGTGTCCCCATCCGCATCCAGGTCAGGATCTCTGTGTGTCTGTTCGGGGGTTCAGTGCGGGTCTGTGTGTTGGATCCTCGGTCTCCCCGTGTCTCTCTCTTCCTCTCTCGCTCCGACTACCCCTCCGTGCGTATCTCTGGCTTTCCCTGTGTGTCTTTGTGTCTGTCTATGTCAGCCGGGCTCCCGTATCTCTCAGTCCTGTCCTGGTGATGGGGGGTTCGTGGGGGGGGGTGTCACGGGAAGGTTAGAGGGGGACGGGCCACGGCGGTGGACTGCTGCCCAGGGTCTCTGGTGGCGCCCTTGACTTCGGGCCGCCATTGAGCAAGGCGGGGTGGCTTGCCACGCTAGACCCAGGGCTGCGGTTGGGGAGTTGGGGGCGCTGAGAACACTCCGCATGCCTGCCTCCAAGACCGAACGCCCCCCCTAGGCATCTCCGGTTCCAAACGACAGCGGCGGCGGAGGCGGCGGTGGCGGCGGGGGAGGAGGAGGAGGAGGAGGAGGAGGAGGAGGAGGAGGCGGCGGCGGGAGCGGCGGCGGAGGGGGCGGTCCTGCTGGGAAGTCCAGAGACACTTGGGGAGATCGCCAGGACTTCTGCGACTCTGAGATGCTGGAGGCGCCTCACCCCAAGGCAGGCTCGCAGGCACGCAGGAGCAAAGCACAGGGCAGGTGGAGGGGTGACAAGAGGAGCACGCTGGGGCCCGGAGGCCCAGAGCAGTCTGATGTGGGTCGCAGCAGCAGCCTCTCAGGCCTATGGCCCTAGTGGCCTGATGGCAGCGCATCTCTTCTGCTCTTGGAAGCTAAGCAGGGTCGGATCCGGTCAGGACTTGGATGGGAGACCGTTCCCGGGTGCCCTGGACTCTGGTTCTGAGGCTACTTTCTTGGCTTTTTTCTTTCTCCTTCGGCCTCCCTTCTTCTCCCTGTGCCTCCACCGCCCCCCTTTGCCCAGCAAGCCTTCCTCCAAACATCCCTTGCTCCGCTGCCCCCTTACTCCCGGGCACCCCACGGCGATTCACAGGCCCGCTGGAGCCGCCCGCTGCAGGGACTGGCGGCTCCAACCCAGCTCCTCCAACTCCAAGCAACAAGGCCCACCCTCACAGGAACCAGTGGGGCTCGCTGGGCGGCGATGGGAACGGGGTGGGGAGGTTGAGGCAGCAGAGAGGACAGCCGCAACGGAGGGAGGGAGTGGGCGAAGGTGGCGAGGACTGGGGGGGCGTTGGGGCCGGGGGAGGGCGTGCGGGAGTTGACCCTGCCTCCCATGCGTGCACTCCCTGGTTCCTGGCCTTGGGGCCCTCATGCCGCCGCCCCTCGCCATTCCCTTGGGCCGCCCTGGATGCCCAAGCCGCCGGACAACCGGCTCCCCCTGGTGACTGGGCACGCCTACACCTTCTCCCACCAGCCCTGGGCTGCACTCCAGCTCCGCAGGGCCTTCTCTTCCTTCCCGCCGACCACCGTCCCTTTGCCCCTGGGCCCCGCCCTGGGCCCTCCCTCCCTCTGCCCAGCACCAAAGATGGCCGACCGCCCTGGCCCTCGGGGCCGCTGGCACCCTGGGCCGAAGTCTTTCTCCCCACAGCAGCGCAGCTAACAGCAAGGCCCCCTCCCTCAGCAAGGCAGTGGGGGCGCGCCCGGCACCACGGCGTCGGCGTCGAGGGGTACCCCCAAATAAACGACGAGACCAAGGAAAGAGTCCCCCGCATGCCCCCAGGCCAGTGTGGTTGCTGGGCAGGCATGGGAGCAGAAGGGGATTCCAGGCAACTTGGCTGTGCTTCCTGGCGCTCCGAGGGGCTCCTCTAGCAGCACCAGGGCGCGGTGAGCTTGCCAAAACCTGGCCAAGCTCCACCACACCCCCAGAGCCTAGCTGCCTCGCCAACACAGCCTCCGGTGTGTGTGGTGTGTGTCTGGGTCCCTTGCGTGCACCGGCGAGTCCGTCCCTTTCCGTATCCCCATCCGCATCCAGGTCAGGGTCTCTGTGTGTCTGTTCGGGGGTTCAGTGCGGGTCTGAGTGTTGGATCCTCGTTCTCCCCGTGTCTCTCTCTTCCTCTCTCGCTCCGACTACCCCTCCGTGTGCCTGTCTGTCTTTCCCTGTGTGTCTGTGTGTCTGTCTCTGTCAGCCGGGCTCCCGTATCGCTCAGTCCTGTCCTGGTGATGGGGGGTGCGTGGGGGGGGTGTCAGGGGAAGGTTGGCGGGGGAGGGGCCACGGGGGTGGACTGCTGCCCAGGGTCTCTGGTTGGGGAGTTCGGGGCGCTGTGAACACTCCGCATGCCTGCCTCCAAGACCAAACGCCCCCCCTAGGCATCTCGGGTTCCAAACCACAGTGGCAGTGGCGGCGGCGGCGGCGGCGTAGGAGGAGGCGGCGGCGGCGGGAGCGGCGGCGGAGGGGGCGGTCCGGCTGGGAAGTCCAGAGACAGTTGGGGAGATCGCCGGGACTTCTGGGACTCTGAGATGCTGGAGGCGCCTCACCCCAAGGCAGGCTCGCAGGCACGCAGGAGCCAAGGCCAGGGCAGGCGGAGGGGTTGACGAGAGGAGCACGCTGGGGCTCGGAGGCCCAGAGCAGTCTGCTGTGGGTCGCAGCAGCAGCCTCTCAGGCCTCTGGCCCTAGCGGCCTGATGGCAGCGCATCTCTTCTGCTCTTGGAAGCTAAGCAGGGTCGGATCCGCTCAGGACTTGGATGGGAGACCGTTCCCGGGTGCCCTGCACTCTTGTTCTGAGGCTACTTTCTTGGCTTTTTTCTTTCTCCTTCGGCCTCCCTTCTTCTCCCTGTGCCTCCACCGCCCCCCTTTGCCCAGCAAGCCTTCCTCCAAACATCCCTTGCCCCGTTGCCCCCTTACCCCCGGGCACCCCACGGCGGTTCACAGGCCCGCTGGAGCCGCCCGCTGCAGCGACAGGCGGCTCCAACCCAGCTCCTCCAACTCCAAGTCACAAGGCCCACCCTCACAGGAACCAGTGGGGCTCGCGGGGGGGCGATGGGAAGGGGGTGGGGAGGCTGAGGCGGCAGAGAGGGCTGCCGCTTCGGAGGGAGGGAGTGGGCGAAGGTGGCGAGGACTGGGGGGGCGATGGGGCGGGGGGAGCGCGGGCGGGAGTTCACCCTGCCTCCCATGCGTGCACTCCCTGGTTCCTGGCCTTGGGGCCCTCATGCCGCCGCCCCTCGCCATTCCCTTGGGCCGCCCTGGATGCCCAAGCCGCCGAACAACCGGCTCCCCCTGGTGACTGGGCACGCCTACACCTTCTCCCACCAGCCCTGGGCTGCGCTCCAGCCCCGCAGGGCCTTCTCTTCCTTCCCGCCGACCACCGTCCCTTTGCCCCTGGGCCCCGCCCTGGGCCCTCCCTCCCTCTGCCCAGCACCAAAATGGCCGACCGCCCTGGCCCTCGGGGCCGCTGGCACCCTGGGCCGAAGTCCTTCTCCCCACAGCAGCGCAGCTAACAGCAAGGCCCGCTCCCTCAGCAAGGCAGTGGGGGCGCGCCCGGCACCACGGCGTCGGCGTCGAGGGGTACCCCCAAATAAACGACGAGACCAAGGAAAGAGTCCCCCGCATGCCCCCAGGCCAGTGTGGTTGCTGGGCAGGCATGGGAGCAGAAGGGGATTCCAGGCAACTTGGCTGTGCTTCCTGGCGCTCCGAGGGGCTCCTCTAGCAGAACCAGGGCGCGGTCAGCTTGCCAAAACCTGGCCAAGCTCCACCACACCCCCAGAGGCTAGCTGCCTCGCCAACACAGCCTCCGGTGTGTGTGGTGTGTGTCTGGGTCCCTTGCGTGCACCGGCGAGTCCGTCCCTTTCCGTGTCCCCATCCGCATCCAGGTCAGGGTCTCTGTCTGTCTGTTCGGGGGTTCAGTGCGGGTCTGTGTGTTGGATCCTCGTTCTCCCCGTGTCTCTCTCTTCCTCTCTCGCTCCGACTACCCCTCCGTGTGCCTCTCTGTCTTTCCCTGTGTGTCTGTGTGTCTGTCTCTGTCAGCCGGGCTCCCGTATCTCTCAGTCCTGTCCTGGTGATGGGGGGTGCGTGGGGGGTTGTCAGGGGAAGGTTGGCGGGGGTGGGGCCACGGGGGTGGACTGCTGCCCAGGGTCTCTGGTTGGGGAGTTCGGGGCGCTGTGAACACTCCGCATGCCTGCCTCCAAGACCGAACGCCCCCCCTAGGCATCTCGGGTTCCAAACCACAGTGGCGGCGGCGGCGGCGGCGGCGGCGTAGGAGGAGGCGACGGCGGCGGGAGCGGCGGCGGAGGGGGCGGTCCGGCTGGGAAGTCCAGAGACAGTTGGGGAGATCGCCGGGACTTCTGCGACTCTGAGATGCTGGAGGCGCCTCACCCCAAGGCAGGCGCGCAGGCACGCAGGAGCCAAGGCCAGGGCAGGCGGAGGGGTTGACGAGAGGAGCACGCTGGGGCTCGGAGGCCAAGAGCAGTCTGCTGGGAGTCGCAGCATCAGCCTCTCAGGCCTTTGGCCCTAGCGGCCTGATGGCAGCGCATCTCTTCTGCTCTTGGAAGCTAAGCAGGGTCGGATCCGCTCAGGACTTGGATGGGAGACCGTTCCCGGGTGCCCTGCACTCTTGTTCTGAGGCTACTTTCTTGGCTTTTTTCTTTCTCCTTCGGCCTCCCTTCTTCTCCCTGTGCCTCCACCGCCCCCCTTTGCCCAGCAAGCCTTCCTCCAAACATCCCTTGCCCCGTTGCCCCCTTACCCCCGGGCACCCCACGGCGGTTCATAGGCCCGCTGGAGCCGCCCGCTGCAGCGACAGGCGGCTCGAATCCAGCTCCTCCAACTCCAAGTCACAAGGCCCACCCTCACAGGAACCAGTGGGGCTCGCTGGGGGGCGATGGGAACGGGGTGTGGAGGCTGAGGCCTCAGAGAGGGCAGCCGCTACGGAGGGAGGGAGTGGGCGAAGGTGGCGAGGACTGGGGGGCGATGGGGAGGGGGGAGCGCGTGCGGGAGTTCACCCTGCCTCCCATGCGTGCCCTCCCTCGTTCCTGCCCTTGGGGCCCTCATGCCGCCGCCCCTCGCCTTTCCCTTGGGTCGCCCTGGATGCCCAAGCCACCGGACAACAGGCTCCCCCTGGTGACTGGGCACGCCTACACCTTCTCCCACCAGCCCTGCGCTGCGCTCCAGCCCCGCAGGGCCTTCTCTTCCTTCCCGCCGACCACCGTCCCTTTGCCCCTGGGCCCCGCCCTGGGCCCTCGCTCCCTCTGCCCAGCACCAAAGATGGCCGACCGCCCTGGACCTTGGGGCCGCTGGCACCCTGAGCCTAAGTCCTTCTCCCCACAGCAGCGCACCTAACAGCGAGGCCCGCTCCCTCAGCAAGGCAGTGGGGGCGCGCCCGGCACCACGGCGTCGGCGTCGAGGGGTACCCCCAAATAAACGACGAGACCAAGGAAAGAGTCCCCCGCATGCCCCCAGGCCAGTGTAGTTGCTGGGCAGGCATGGGAGCAGAAGGGGATTCCAGGCAACTTGGCTGTGCTTCCTGGCGCTCCGAGGGGCTCCTCTAGCAGCACCAGGGCGCGGTCAGCTTGCCAAAACCTGGCCAAGCTCCACCACACCCCCAGAGGCTAGCTGCCTCGCCAACACAGCCTCCGGTGTGTGTGGTGTGTGTCTGGGTCCCTTGCGTGCACCGGCGAGGCTGTCCCTTTCCGTGTCCCCATCCGCATCCAGGTCAGGATCTCTGTGTGTCTGTTCGGGGGTTCAGTGCGGGTCTGTGTGTTGGATCCTCGGTCTCCCCGTGTCTCTCTCTTCCTCTCTCGCTCCGACTACCCCTCCGTGCGTATCTCTGGCTTTCCCTGTGTGTCTTTGTGTCTGTCTATGTCAGCCGGGCTCCCGTATCTCTCAGTCCTGTCCTGGTGATGGGGGGTTCGTGGGGGAGGGGTGTCACGGGAAGGATAGAGGGGGACGGGCCACGGCGGTGGACTGCTGCCCAGGGTCTCTGGTGGCGCCCTTGACTTCGGGCCGCCATTGAGCAAGGCGGGGTGGCTTGCCACGCTAGACCCAGGGCTGCGGTTGGGGAGTTGGGGGCGCTGAGAACACTCCGCATGCCTGCCTCCAAGACCGAACGCCCCCCCTAGGCATCTCGGGTTCCAAACGACAGCGGCGGCGGAGGCGGCGGTGGCGGCGGGGGAGGAGGAGGAGGAGGAGGAGGAGGCGGCGGCGGGAGCGGCGGCGGAGGGGGCGGTCCTGCTGGGAAGTCCAGAGACACTTGGGGAGATCGCCAGGACTTCTGCGACTCTGAGATGCTGGAGGCGCCTCACCCCAAGGCAGGCTCGCAGGCACGCAGGAGCAAAGCACAGGGCAGGTGGAGGGGTGACAAGAGGAGCACGCTGGGGCCCGGAGGCCCAGAGCAGTCTGATGTGGGTCGCAGCAGCAGCCTCTCAGGCCTATGGCCCTAGTGGCCTGATGGCAGCGCATCTCTTCTGCTCTTGGAAGCTAAGCAGGGTCGGATCCGGTCAGGACTTGGATGGGAGACCGTTCCCGGGTGCCCTGGACTCTGGTTCTGAGGCTACTTTCTTGGCTTTTTTCTTTCTCCTTCGGCCTCCCTTCTTCTCCCTGTGCCTCCACCGCCCCCCTTTGCCCAGCAAGCCTTCCTCCAAACATCCCTTGCTCCGCTGCCCCCTTACTCCCGGGCACCCCACGGCGATTCACAGGCCCGCTGGAGCCGCCCGCTGCAGGGACTGGCGGCTCCAACCCAGCTCCTCCAACTCCAAGCAACAAGGCCCACCCTCACAGGAACCAGTGGGGCTCGCTGGGCGGCGATGGGAACGGGGTGGGGAGGTTGAGGCAGCAGAGAGGACAGCCGCAACGGAGGGAGGGAGTGGGCGAAGGTGGCGAGGACTGGGGGGGCGTTGGGGCCGGGGGAGGGCGTGCGGGAGTTGACCCTGCCTCCCATGCGTGCACTCCCTGGTTCCTGGCCTTGGGGCCCTCATGCCGCCGCCCCTCGCCATTCCCTTGGGCCGCCCTGGATGCCCAAGCCGCCGGACAACCGGCTCCCCCTGGTGACTGGGCACGCCTACACCTTCTCCCACCAGCCCTGGGCTGCACTCCAGCTCCGCAGGGCCTTCTCTTCCTTCCCGCCGACCACCGTCCCTTTGCCCCTGGGCCCCGCCCTGGGCCCTCCCTCCCTCTGCCCAGCACCAAAGATGGCCGACCGCCCTGGCCCTCGGGGCCGCTGGCACCCTGGGCCGAAGTCTTTCTCCCCACAGCAGCGCAGCTAACAGCAAGGCCCCCTCCCTCAGCAAGGCAGTGGGGGCGCGCCCGGCACCACGGCGTCGGCGTCGAGGGGTACCCCCAAATAAACGACGAGACCAAGGAAAGAGTCCCCCGCATGCCCCCAGGCCAGTGTGGTTGCTGGGCAGGCATGGGAGCAGAAGGGGATTCCAGGCAACTTGGCTGTGCTTCCTGGCGCTCCGAGGGGCTCCTCTAGCAGCACCAGGGCGCGGTGAGCTTGCCAAAACCTGGCCAAGCTCCACCACACCCCCAGAGCCTAGCTGCCTCGCCAACACAGCCTCCGGTGTGTGTGGTGTGTGTCTGGGTCCCTTGCGTGCACCGGCGAGTCCGTCCCTTTCCGTATCCCCATCCGCATCCAGGTCAGGGTCTCTGTGTGTCTGTTCGGGGGTTCAGTGCGGGTCTGAGTGTTGGATCCTCGTTCTCCCCGTGTCTCTCTCTTCCTCTCTCGCTCCGACTACCCCTCCGTGTGCCTGTCTGTCTTTCCCTGTGTGTCTGTGTGTCTGTCTCTGTCAGCCGGGCTCCCGTATCGCTCAGTCCTGTCCTGGTGATGGGGGGTGCGTGGGGGGGGTGTCAGGGGAAGGTTGGCGGGGGAGGGGCCACGGGGGTGGACTGCTGCCCAGGGTCTCTGGTTGGGGAGTTCGGGGCGCTGTGAACACTCCGCATGCCTGCCTCCAAGACCAAACGCCCCCCCTAGGCATCTCGGGTTCCAAACCACAGTGGCAGTGGCGGCGGCGGCGGCGGCGTAGGAGGAGGCGGCGGCGGCGGGAGCGGCGGCGGAGGGGGCGGTCCGGCTGGGAAGTCCAGAGACAGTTGGGGAGATCGCCGGGACTTCTGGGACTCTGAGATGCTGGAGGCGCCTCACCCCAAGGCAGGCTCGCAGGCACGCAGGAGCCAAGGCCAGGGCAGGCGGAGGGGTTGACGAGAGGAGCACGCTGGGGCTCGGAGGCCCAGAGCAGTCTGCTGTGGGTCGCAGCAGCAGCCTCTCAGGCCTCTGGCCCTAGCGGCCTGATGGCAGCGCATCTCTTCTGCTCTTGGAAGCTAAGCAGGGTCGGATCCGCTCAGGACTTGGATGGGAGACCGTTCCCGGGTGCCCTGCACTCTTGTTCTGAGGCTACTTTCTTGGCTTTTTTCTTTCTCCTTCGGCCTCCCTTCTTCTCCCTGTGCCTCCACCGCCCCCCTTTGCCCAGCAAGCCTTCCTCCAAACATCCCTTGCCCCGTTGCCCCCTTACCCCCGGGCACCCCACGGCGGTTCACAGGCCCGCTGGAGCCGCCCGCTGCAGCGACAGGCGGCTCCAACCCAGCTCCTCCAACTCCAAATCACAAGGCCCACCCTCACAGGAACCAGTGGGGCTCGCGGGGGGGCGATGGGAAGGGGGTGGGGAGGCTGAGGCGGCAGAGAGGGCTGCCGCTTCGGAGGGAGGGAGTGGGCGAAGGTGGCGAGGACTGGGGGGGCGATGGGGCGGGGGGAGCGCGGGCGGGAGTTCACCCTGCCTCCCATGCGTGCACTCCCTGGTTCCTGGCCTTGGGGCCCTCATGCCGCCGCCCCTCGCCATTCCCTTGGGCCGCCCTGGATGCCCAAGCCGCCGAACAACCGGCTCCCCCTGGTGACTGGGCACGCCTACACCTTCTCCCACCAGCCCTGGGCTGCGCTCCAGCCCCGCAGGGCCTTCTCTTCCTTCCCGCCGACCACCGTCCCTTTGCCCCTGGGCCCCGCCCTGGGCCCTCCCTCCCTCTGCCCAGCACCAAAATGGCCGACCGTCCTGGCCCTCGGGGCCGCTGGCACCCTGGGCCGAAGTCCTTCTCCCCACAGCAGCGCAGCTAACAGCAAGGCCCGCTCCCTCAGCAAGGCAGTGGGGGCGCGCCCGGCACCACGGCGTCGGCGTCGAGGGGTACCCCCAAATAAACGACGAGACCAAGGAAAGAGTCCCCCGCATGCCCCCAGGCCAGTGTGGTTGCTGGGCAGGCATGGGAGCAGAAGGGGATTCCAGGCAACTTGGCTGTGCTTCCTGGCGCTCCGAGGGGCTCCTCTAGCAGAACCAGGGCGCGGTCAGCTTGCCAAAACCTGGCCAAGCTCCACCACACCCCCAGAGGCTAGCTGCCTCGCCAACACAGCCTCCGGTGTGTGTGGTGTGTGTCTGGGTCCCTTGCGTGCACCGGCGAGTCCGTCCCTTTCCGTGTCCCCATCCGCATCCAGGTCAGGGTCTCTGTCTGTCTGTTCGGGGGTTCAGTGCGGGTCTGTGTGTTGGATCCTCGTTCTCCCCGTGTCTCTCTCTTCCTCTCTCGCTCCGACTACCCCTCCGTGTGCCTCTCTGTCTTTCCCTGTGTGTCTGTGTGTCTGTCTCTGTCAGCCGGGCTCCCGTATCTCTCAGTCCTGTCCTGGTGATGGGGGGTGCGTGGGGGGTTGTCAGGGGAAGGTGGCGGGGGTGGGGCCACGGGGGTGGACTGCTGCCCAGGGTCTCTGGTTGGGGAGTTCGGGGCGCTGTGAACACTCCGCATGCCTGCCTCCAAGACCGAACGCCCCCCCTAGGCATCTCGGGTTCCAAACCACAGTGGCGGCGGCGGCGGCGGCGGCGGCGTAGGAGGAGGCGACGGCGGCGGGAGCGGCGGCGGAGGGGGCGGTCCGGCTGGGAAGTCCAGAGACAGTTGGGGAGATCGCCGGGACTTCTGCGACTCTGAGATGCTGGAGGCGCCTCACCCCAAGGCAGGCGCGCAGGCACGCAGGAGCCAAGGCCAGGGCAGGCGGAGGGGTTGACGAGAGGAGCACGCTGGGGCTCGGAGGCCAAGAGCAGTCTGCTGGGAGTCGCAGCATCAGCCTCTCAGGCCTTTGGCCCTAGCGGCCTGATGGCAGCGCATCTCTTCTGCTCTTGGAAGCTAAGCAGGGTCGGATCCGCTCAGGACTTGGATGGGAGACCGTTCCCGGGTGCCCTGCACTCTTGTTCTGAGGCTACTTTCTTGGCTTTTTTCTTTCTCCTTCGGCCTCCCTTCTTCTCCCTGTGCCTCCACCGCCCCCCTTTGCCCAGCAAGCCTTCCTCCAAACATCCCTTGCCCCGTTGCCCCCTTACCCCCGGGCACCCCACGGCGGTTCATAGGCCCGCTGGAGCCGCCCGCTGCAGCGACAGGCGGCTCGAATCCAGCTCCTCCAACTCCAAGTCACAAGGCCCACCCTCACAGGAACCAGTGGGGCTCGCTGGGGGGCGATGGGAACGGGGTGTGGAGGCTGAGGCCTCAGAGAGGGCAGCCGCTACGGAGGGAGGGAGTGGGCGAAGGTGGCGAGGACTGGGGGGCGATGGGGAGGGGGGAGCGCGTGCGGGAGTTCACCCTGCCTCCCATGCGTGCCCTCCCTCGTTCCTGCCCTTGGGGCCCTCATGCCGCCGCCCCTCGCCTTTCCCTTGGGTCGCCCTGGATGCCCAAGCCACCGGACAACAGGCTCCCCCTGGTGACTGGGCACGCCTACACCTTCTCCCACCAGCCCTGCGCTGCGCTCCAGCCCCGCAGGGCCTTCTCTTCCTTCCCGCCGACCACCGTCCCTTTGCCCCTGGGCCCCGCCCTGGGCCCTCGCTCCCTCTGCCCAGCACCAAAGATGGCCGACCGCCCTGGACCTTGGGGCCGCTGGCACCCTGAGCCTAAGTCCTTCTCCCCACAGCAGCGCACCTAACAGCGAGGCCCGCTCCCTCAGCAAGGCAGTGGGGGCGCGCCCGGCACCACGGCGTCGGCGTCGAGGGGTACCCCCAAATAAACGACGAGACCAAGGAAAGAGTCCCCCGCATGCCCCCAGGCCAGTGTAGTTGCTGGGCAGGCATGGGAGCAGAAGGGGATTCCAGGCAACTTGGCTGTGCTTCCTGGCGCTCCGAGGGGCTCCTCTAGCAGCACCAGGGCGCGGTCAGCTTGCCAAAACCTGGCCAAGCTCCACCACACCCCCAGAGGCTAGCTGCCTCGCCAACACAGCCTCCGGTGTGTGTGGTGTGTGTCTGGGTCCCTTGCGTGCACCGGCGAGGCTGTCCCTTTCCGTGTCCCCATCCGCATCCAGGTCAGGATCTCTGTGTGTCTGTTCGGGGGTTCAGTGCGGGTCTGTGTGTTGGATCCTCGGTCTCCCCGTGTCTCTCTCTTCCTCTCTCGCTCCGACTACCCCTCCGTGCGTATCTCTGGCTTTCCCTGTGTGTCTTTGTGTCTGTCTATGTCAGCCGGGCTCCCGTATCTCTCAGTCCTGTCCTGGTGATGGGGGGTTCGTGGGGGAGGGGTGTCACGGGAAGGATAGAGGGGGACGGGCCACGGCGGTGGACTGCTGCCCAGGGTCTCTGGTGGCGCCCTTGACTTCGGGCCGCCATTGAGCAAGGCGGGGTGGCTTGCCACGCTAGACCCAGGGCTGCGGTTGGGGAGTTGGGGGCGCTGAGAACACTCCGCATGCCTGCCTCCAAGACCGAACGCCCCCCCTAGGCATCTCGGGTTCCAAACGACAGCGGCGGCGGAGGCGGCGGTGGCGGCGGGGGAGGAGGAGGAGGAGGAGGAGGAGGCGGCGGCGGGAGCGGCGGCGGAGGGGGCGGTCCTGCTGGGAAGTCCAGAGACACTTGGGGAGATCGCCAGGACTTCTGCGACTCTGAGATGCTGGAGGCGCCTCACCCCAAGGCAGGCTCGCAGGCACGCAGGAGCAAAGCACAGGGCAGGTGGAGGGGTGACAAGAGGAGCACGCTGGGGCCCGGAGGCCCAGAGCAGTCTGATGTGGGTCGCAGCAGCAGCCTCTCAGGCCTATGGCCCTAGTGGCCTGATGGCAGCGCATCTCTTCTGCTCTTGGAAGCTAAGCAGGGTCGGATCCGGTCAGGACTTGGATGGGAGACCGTTCCCGGGTGCCCTGGACTCTGGTTCTGAGGCTACTTTCTTGGCTTTTTTCTTTCTCCTTCGGCCTCCCTTCTTCTCCCTGTGCCTCCACCGCCCCCCTTTGCCCAGCAAGCCTTCCTCCAAACATCCCTTGCTCCGCTGCCCCCTTACTCCCGGGCACCCCACGGCGATTCACAGGCCCGCTGGAGCCGCCCGCTGCAGGGACTGGCGGCTCCAACCCAGCTCCTCCAACTCCAAGCAACAAGGCCCACCCTCACAGGAACCAGTGGGGCTCGCTGGGCGGCGATGGGAACGGGGTGGGGAGGTTGAGGCAGCAGAGAGGACAGCCGCAACGGAGGGAGGGAGTGGGCGAAGGTGGCGAGGACTGGGGGGGCGTTGGGGCCGGGGGAGGGCGTGCGGGAGTTGACCCTGCCTCCCATGCGTGCACTCCCTGGTTCCTGGCCTTGGGGCCCTCATGCCGCCGCCCCTCGCCATTCCCTTGGGCCGCCCTGGATGCCCAAGCCGCCGGACAACCGGCTCCCCCTGGTGACTGGGCACGCCTACACCTTCTCCCACCAGCCCTGGGCTGCACTCCAGCTCCGCAGGGCCTTCTCTTCCTTCCCGCCGACCACCGTCCCTTTGCCCCTGGGCCCCGCCCTGGGCCCTCCCTCCCTCTGCCCAGCACCAAAGATGGCCGACCGCCCTGGCCCTCGGGGCCGCTGGCACCCTGGGCCGAAGTCTTTCTCCCCACAGCAGCGCAGCTAACAGCAAGGCCCCCTCCCTCAGCAAGGCAGTGGGGGCGCGCCCGGCACCACGGCGTCGGCGTCGAGGGGTACCCCCAAATAAACGACGAGACCAAGGAAAGAGTCCCCCGCATGCCCCCAGGCCAGTGTGGTTGCTGGGCAGGCATGGGAGCAGAAGGGGATTCCAGGCAACTTGGCTGTGCTTCCTGGCGCTCCGAGGGGCTCCTCTAGCAGCACCAGGGCGCGGTGAGCTTGCCAAAACCTGGCCAAGCTCCACCACACCCCCAGAGCCTAGCTGCCTCGCCAACACAGCCTCCGGTGTGTGTGGTGTGTGTCTGGGTCCCTTGCGTGCACCGGCGAGTCCGTCCCTTTCCGTATCCCCATCCGCATCCAGGTCAGGGTCTCTGTGTGTCTGTTCGGGGGTTCAGTGCGGGTCTGAGTGTTGGATCCTCGTTCTCCCCGTGTCTCTCTCTTCCTCTCTCGCTCCGACTACCCCTCCGTGTGCCTGTCTGTCTTTCCCTGTGTGTCTGTGTGTCTGTCTCTGTCAGCCGGGCTCCCGTATCGCTCAGTCCTGTCCTGGTGATGGGGGGTGCGTGGGGGGGGTGTCAGGGGAAGGTTGGCGGGGGAGGGGCCACGGGGGTGGACTGCTGCCCAGGGTCTCTGGTTGGGGAGTTCGGGGCGCTGTGAACACTCCGCATGCCTGCCTCCAAGACCAAACGCCCCCCCTAGGCATCTCGGGTTCCAAACCACAGTGGCAGTGGCGGCGGCGGCGGCGGCGTAGGAGGAGGCGGCGGCGGCGGGAGCGGCGGCGGAGGGGGCGGTCCGGCTGGGAAGTCCAGAGACAGTTGGGGAGATCGCCGGGACTTCTGGGACTCTGAGATGCTGGAGGCGCCTCACCCCAAGGCAGGCTCGCAGGCACGCAGGAGCCAAGGCCAGGGCAGGCGGAGGGGTTGACGAGAGGAGCACGCTGGGGCTCGGAGGCCCAGAGCAGTCTGCTGTGGGTCGCAGCAGCAGCCTCTCAGGCCTCTGGCCCTAGCGGCCTGATGGCAGCGCATCTCTTCTGCTCTTGGAAGCTAAGCAGGGTCGGATCCGCTCAGGACTTGGATGGGAGACCGTTCCCGGGTGCCCTGCACTCTTGTTCTGAGGCTACTTTCTTGGCTTTTTTCTTTCTCCTTCGGCCTCCCTTCTTCTCCCTGTGCCTCCACCGCCCCCCTTTGCCCAGCAAGCCTTCCTCCAAACATCCCTTGCCCCGTTGCCCCCTTACCCCCGGGCACCCCACGGCGGTTCACAGGCCCGCTGGAGCCGCCCGCTGCAGCGACAGGCGGCTCCAACCCAGCTCCTCCAACTCCAAGTCACAAGGCCCACCCTCACAGGAACCAGTGGGGCTCGCGGGGGGGCGATGGGAAGGGGGTGGGGAGGCTGAGGCGGCAGAGAGGGCTGCCGCTTCGGAGGGAGGGAGTGGGCGAAGGTGGCGAGGACTGGGGGGGCGATGGGGCGGGGGGAGCGCGGGCGGGAGTTCACCCTGCCTCCCATGCGTGCACTCCCTGGTTCCTGGCCTTGGGGCCCTCATGCCGCCGCCCCTCGCCATTCCCTTGGGCCGCCCTGGATGCCCAAGCCGCCGAACAACCGGCTCCCCCTGGTGACTGGGCACGCCTACACCTTCTCCCACCAGCCCTGGGCTGCGCTCCAGCCCCGCAGGGCCTTCTCTTCCTTCCCGCCGACCACCGTCCCTTTGCCCCTGGGCCCCGCCCTGGGCCCTCCCTCCCTCTGCCCAGCACCAAAATGGCCGACCGCCCTGGCCCTCGGGGCCGCTGGCACCCTGGGCCGAAGTCCTTCTCCCCACAGCAGCGCAGCTAACAGCAAGGCCCGCTCCCTCAGCAAGGCAGTGGGGGCGCGCCCGGCACCACGGCGTCGGCGTCGAGGGGTACCCCCAAATAAACGACGAGACCAAGGAAAGAGTCCCCCGCATGCCCCCAGGCCAGTGTGGTTGCTGGGCAGGCATGGGAGCAGAAGGGGATTCCAGGCAACTTGGCTGTGCTTCCTGGCGCTCCGAGGGGCTCCTCTAGCAGAACCAGGGCGCGGTCAGCTTGCCAAAACCTGGCCAAGCTCCACCACACCCCCAGAGGCTAGCTGCCTCGCCAACACAGCCTCCGGTGTGTGTGGTGTGTGTCTGGGTCCCTTGCGTGCACCGGCGAGTCCGTCCCTTTCCGTGTCCCCATCCGCATCCAGGTCAGGGTCTCTGTCTGTCTGTTCGGGGGTTCAGTGCGGGTCTGTGTGTTGGATCCTCGTTCTCCCCGTGTCTCTCTCTTCCTCTCTCGCTCCGACTACCCCTCCGTGTGCCTCTCTGTCTTTCCCTGTGTGTCTGTGTGTCTGTCTCTGTCAGCCGGGCTCCCGTATCTCTCAGTCCTGTCCTGGTGATGGGGGGTGCGTGGGGGGTTGTCAGGGGAAGGTTGGCGGGGGTGGGGCCACGGGGGTGGACTGCTGCCCAGGGTCTCTGGTTGGGGAGTTCGGGGCGCTGTGAACACTCCGCATGCCTGCCTCCAAGACCGAACGCCCCCCCTAGGCATCTCGGGTTCCAAACCACAGTGGCGGCGGCGGCGGCGGCGGCGGCGTAGGAGGAGGCGACGGCGGCGGGAGCGGCGGCGGAGGGGGCGGTCCGGCTGGGAAGTCCAGAGACAGTTGGGGAGATCGCCGGGACTTCTGCGACTCTGAGATGCTGGAGGCGCCTCACCCCAAGGCAGGCGCGCAGGCACGCAGGAGCCAAGGCCAGGGCAGGCGGAGGGGTTGACGAGAGGAGCACGCTGGGGCTCGGAGGCCAAGAGCAGTCTGCTGGGAGTCGCAGCATCAGCCTCTCAGGCCTTTGGCCCTAGCGGCCTGATGGCAGCGCATCTCTTCTGCTCTTGGAAGCTAAGCAGGGTCGGATCCGCTCAGGACTTGGATGGGAGACCGTTCCCGGGTGCCCTGCACTCTTGTTCTGAGGCTACTTTCTTGGCTTTTTTCTTTCTCCTTCGGCCTCCCTTCTTCTCCCTGTGCCTCCACCGCCCCCCTTTGCCCAGCAAGCCTTCCTCCAAACATCCCTTGCCCCGTTGCCCCCTTACCCCCGGGCACCCCACGGCGGTTCATAGGCCCGCTGGAGCCGCCCGCTGCAGCGACAGGCGGCTCGAATCCAGCTCCTCCAACTCCAAGTCACAAGGCCCACCCTCACAGGAACCAGTGGGGCTCGCTGGGGGGCGATGGGAACGGGGTGTGGAGGCTGAGGCCTCAGAGAGGGCAGCCGCTACGGAGGGAGGGAGTGGGCGAAGGTGGCGAGGACTGGGGGGCGATGGGGAGGGGGGAGCGCGTGCGGGAGTTCACCCTGCCTCCCATGCGTGCCCTCCCTCGTTCCTGCCCTTGGGGCCCTCATGCCGCCGCCCCTCGCCTTTCCCTTGGGTCGCCCTGGATGCCCAAGCCACCGGACAACAGGCTCCCCCTGGTGACTGGGCACGCCTACACCTTCTCCCACCAGCCCTGCGCTGCGCTCCAGCCCCGCAGGGCCTTCTCTTCCTTCCCGCCGACCACCGTCCCTTTGCCCCTGGGCCCCGCCCTGGGCCCTCGCTCCCTCTGCCCAGCACCAAAGATGGCCGACCGCCCTGGACCTTGGGGCCGCTGGCACCCTGAGCCTAAGTCCTTCTCCCCACAGCAGCGCACCTAACAGCGAGGCCCGCTCCCTCAGCAAGGCAGTGGGGGCGCGCCCGGCACCACGGCGTCGGCGTCGAGGGGTACCCCCAAATAAACGACGAGACCAAGGAAAGAGTCCCCCGCATGCCCCCAGGCCAGTGTAGTTGCTGGGCAGGCATGGGAGCAGAAGGGGATTCCAGGCAACTTGGCTGTGCTTCCTGGCGCTCCGAGGGGCTCCTCTAGCAGCACCAGGGCGCGGTCAGCTTGCCAAAACCTGGCCAAGCTCCACCACACCCCCAGAGGCTAGCTGCCTCGCCAACACAGCCTCCGGTGTGTGTGGTGTGTGTCTGGGTCCCTTGCGTGCACCGGCGAGGCTGTCCCTTTCCGTGTCCCCATCCGCATCCAGGTCAGGATCTCTGTGTGTCTGTTCGGGGGTTCAGTGCGGGTCTGTGTGTTGGATCCTCGGTCTCCCCGTGTCTCTCTCTTCCTCTCTCGCTCCGACTACCCCTCCGTGCGTATCTCTGGCTTTCCCTGTGTGTCTTTGTGTCTGTCTATGTCAGCCGGGCTCCCGTATCTCTCAGTCCTGTCCTGGTGATGGGGGATTCGTGGGGGAGGGGTGTCACGGGAAGGATAGAGGGGGACGGGCCACGGCGGTGGACTGCTGCCCAGGGTCTCTGGTGGCGCCCTTGACTTCGGGCCGCCATTGAGCAAGGCGGGGTGGCTTGCCACGCTAGACCCAGGGCTGCGGTTGGGGAGTTGGGGGCGCTGAGAACACTCCGCATGCCTGCCTCCAAGACCGAACGCCCCCCCTAGGCATCTCGGGTTCCAAACGACAGCGGCGGCGGAGGCGGCGGTGGCGGCGGGGGAGGAGGAGGAGGAGGAGGAGGAGGCGGCGGCGGGAGCGGCGGCGGAGGGGGCGGTCCTGCTGGGAAGTCCAGAGACACTTGGGGAGATCGCCAGGACTTCTGCGACTCTGAGATGCTGGAGGCGCCTCACCCCAAGGCAGGCTCGCAGGCACGCAGGAGCAAAGCACAGGGCAGGTGGAGGGGTGACAAGAGGAGCACGCTGGGGCCCGGAGGCCCAGAGCAGTCTGATGTGGGTCGCAGCAGCAGCCTCTCAGGCCTATGGCCCTAGTGGCCTGATGGCAGCGCATCTCTTCTGCTCTTGGAAGCTAAGCAGGGTCGGATCCGGTCAGGACTTGGATGGGAGACCGTTCCCGGGTGCCCTGGACTCTGGTTCTGAGGCTACTTTCTTGGCTTTTTTCTTTCTCCTTCGGCCTCCCTTCTTCTCCCTGTGCCTCCACCGCCCCCCTTTGCCCAGCAAGCCTTCCTCCAAACATCCCTTGCTCCGCTGCCCCCTTACTCCCGGGCACCCCACGGCGATTCACAGGCCCGCTGGAGCCGCCCGCTGCAGGGACTGGCGGCTCCAACCCAGCTCCTCCAACTCCAAGCAACAAGGCCCACCCTCACAGGAACCAGTGGGGCTCGCTGGGCGGCGATGGGAACGGGGTGGGGAGGTTGAGGCAGCAGAGAGGACAGCCGCAACGGAGGGAGGGAGTGGGCGAAGGTGGCGAGGACTGGGGGGGCGTTGGGGCGGGGGGAGGGCGTGCGGGAGTTGACCCTGCCTCCCATGCGTGCACTCCCTGGTTCCTGGCCTTGGGGCCCTCATGCCGCCGCCCCTCGCCATTCCCTTGGGCCGCCCTGGATGCCCAAGCCGCCGGACAACCGGCTCCCCCTGGTGACTGGGCACGCCTACACCTTCTCCCACCAGCCCTGGGCTGCACTCCAGCTCCGCAGGGCCTTCTCTTCCTTCCCGCCGACCACCGTCCCTTTGCCCCTGGGCCCCGCCCTGGGCCCTCCCTCCCTCTGCCCAGCACCAAAGATGGCCGACCGCCCTGGCCCTCGGGGCCGCTGGCACCCTGGGCCGAAGTCTTTCTCCCCACAGCAGCGCAGCTAACAGCAAGGCCCCCTCCCTCAGCAAGGCAGTGGGGGCGCGCCCGGCACCACGGCGTCGGCGTCGAGGGGTACCCCCAAATAAACGACGAGACCAAGGAAAGAGTCCCCCGCATGCCCCCAGGCCAGTGTGGTTGCTGGGCAGGCATGGGAGCAGAAGGGGATTCCAGGCAACTTGGCTGTGCTTCCTGGCGCTCCGAGGGGCTCCTCTAGCAGCACCAGGGCGCGGTGAGCTTGCCAAAACCTGGCCAAGCTCCACCACACCCCCAGAGCCTAGCTGCCTCGCCAACACAGCCTCCGGTGTGTGTGGTGTGTGTCTGGGTCCCTTGCGTGCACCGGCGAGTCCGTCCCTTTCCGTATCCCCATCCGCATCCAGGTCAGGGTCTCTGTGTGTCTGTTCGGGGGTTCAGTGCGGGTCTGAGTGTTGGATCCTCGTTCTCCCCGTGTCTCTCTCTTCCTCTCTCGCTCCGACTACCCCTCCGTGTGCCTGTCTGTCTTTCCCTGTGTGTCTGTGTGTCTGTCTCTGTCAGCCGGGCTCCCGTATCGCTCAGTCCTGTCCTGGTGATGGGGGGTGCGTGGGGGGGGTGTCAGGGGAAGGTTGGCGGGGGAGGGGCCACGGGGGTGGACTGCTGCCCAGGGTCTCTGGTTGGGGAGTTCGGGGCGCTGTGAACACTCCGCATGCCTGCCTCCAAGACCGAACGCCCCCCCTAGGCATCTCGGGTTCCAAACCACAGTGGCAGTGGCGGCGGCGGCGGCGGCGTAGGAGGAGGCGGCGGCGGCGGGAGCGGCGGCGGAGGGGGCGGTCCGGCTGGGAAGTCCAGAGACAGTTGGGGAGATCGCCGGGACTTCTGGGACTCTGAGATGCTGGAGGCGCCTCACCCCAAGGCAGGCTCGCAGGCACGCAGGAGCCAAGGCCAGGGCAGGCGGAGGGGTTGACGAGAGGAGCACGCTGGGGCTCGGAGGCCCAGAGCAGTCTGCTGTGGGTCGCAG
Organism: Mirounga angustirostris; assembly: GCF_029215605.1. Classification (NCBI taxonomy): domain Eukaryota; kingdom Metazoa; phylum Chordata; class Mammalia; order Carnivora; family Phocidae; genus Mirounga; species Mirounga angustirostris. The sequence continues at coordinate 27,003 of NW_026991883.1, forward strand.
CAGCAGCCTCTCAGGCCTCTGGCCCTAGCGGCCTGATGGCAGCGCATCTCTTCTGCTCTTGGAAGCTAAGCAGGGTCGGATCCGCTCAGGACTTGGATGGGAGACCGTTCCCGGGTGCCCTGCACTCTTGTTCTGAGGCTACTTTCTTGGCTTTTTTCTTTCTCCTTCGGCCTCCCTTCTTCTCCCTGTGCCTCCACCGCCCCCCTTTGCCCAGCAAGCCTTCCTCCAAACATCCCTTGCCCCGTTGCCCCCTTACCCCCGGGCACCCCACGGCGGTTCACAGGCCCGCTGGAGCCGCCCGCTGCAGCGACAGGCGGCTCCAACCCAGCTCCTCCAACTCCAAATCACAAGGCCCACCCTCACAGGAACCAGTGGGGCTCGCGGGGGGGCGATGGGAAGGGGGTGGGGAGGCTGAGGCGGCAGAGAGGGCTGCCGCTTCGGAGGGAGGGAGTGGGCGAAGGTGGCGAGGACTGGGGGGGCGATGGGGCGGGGGGAGCGCGGGCGGGAGTTCACCCTGCCTCCCATGCGTGCACTCCCTGGTTCCTGGCCTTGGGGCCCTCATGCCGCCGCCCCTCGCCATTCCCTTGGGCCGCCCTGGATGCCCAAGCCGCCGAACAACCGGCTCCCCCTGGTGACTGGGCACGCCTACACCTTCTCCCACCAGCCCTGGGCTGCGCTCCAGCCCCGCAGGGCCTTCTCTTCCTTCCCGCCGACCACCGTCCCTTTGCCCCTGGGCCCCGCCCTGGGCCCTCCCTCCCTCTGCCCAGCACCAAAATGGCCGACCGTCCTGGCCCTCGGGGCCGCTGGCACCCTGGGCCGAAGTCCTTCTCCCCACAGCAGCGCAGCTAACAGCAAGGCCCGCTCCCTCAGCAAGGCAGTGGGGGCGCGCCCGGCACCACGGCGTCGGCGTCGAGGGGTACCCCCAAATAAACGACGAGACCAAGGAAAGAGTCCCCCGCATGCCCCCAGGCCAGTGTGGTTGCTGGGCAGGCATGGGAGCAGAAGGGGATTCCAGGCAACTTGGCTGTGCTTCCTGGCGCTCCGAGGGGCTCCTCTAGCAGAACCAGGGCGCGGTCAGCTTGCCAAAACCTGGCCAAGCTCCACCACACCCCCAGAGGCTAGCTGCCTCGCCAACACAGCCTCCGGTGTGTGTGGTGTGTGTCTGGGTCCCTTGCGTGCACCGGCGAGTCCGTCCCTTTCCGTGTCCCCATCCGCATCCAGGTCAGGGTCTCTGTCTGTCTGTTCGGGGGTTCAGTGCGGGTCTGTGTGTTGGATCCTCGTTCTCCCCGTGTCTCTCTCTTCCTCTCTCGCTCCGACTACCCCTCCGTGTGCCTCTCTGTCTTTCCCTGTGTGTCTGTGTGTCTGTCTCTGTCAGCCGGGCTCCCGTATCTCTCAGTCCTGTCCTGGTGATGGGGGGTGCGTGGGGGGTTGTCAGGGGAAGGTTGGCGGGGGTGGGGCCACGGGGGTGGACTGCTGCCCAGGGTCTCTGGTTGGGGAGTTCGGGGCGCTGTGAACACTCCGCATGCCTGCCTCCAAGACCGAACGCCCCCCCTAGGCATCTCGGGTTCCAAACCACAGTGGCGGCGGCGGCGGCGGCGGCGGCGTAGGAGGAGGCGACGGCGGCGGGAGCGGCGGCGGAGGGGGCGGTCCGGCTGGGAAGTCCAGAGACAGTTGGGGAGATCGCCGGGACTTCTGCGACTCTGAGATGCTGGAGGCGCCTCACCCCAAGGCAGGCGCGCAGGCACGCAGGAGCCAAGGCCAGGGCAGGCGGAGGGGTTGACGAGAGGAGCACGCTGGGGCTCGGAGGCCAAGAGCAGTCTGCTGGGAGTCGCAGCATCAGCCTCTCAGGCCTTTGGCCCTAGCGGCCTGATGGCAGCGCATCTCTTCTGCTCTTGGAAGCTAAGCAGGGTCGGATCCGCTCAGGACTTGGATGGGAGACCGTTCCCGGGTGCCCTGCACTCTTGTTCTGAGGCTACTTTCTTGGCTTTTTTCTTTCTCCTTCGGCCTCCCTTCTTCTCCCTGTGCCTCCACCGCCCCCCTTTGCCCAGCAAGCCTTCCTCCAAACATCCCTTGCCCCGTTGCCCCCTTACCCCCGGGCACCCCACGGCGGTTCATAGGCCCGCTGGAGCCGCCCGCTGCAGCGACAGGCGGCTCGAATCCAGCTCCTCCAACTCCAAGTCACAAGGCCCACCCTCACAGGAACCAGTGGGGCTCGCTGGGGGGCGATGGGAACGGGGTGTGGAGGCTGAGGCCTCAGAGAGGGCAGCCGCTACGGAGGGAGGGAGTGGGCGAAGGTGGCGAGGACTGGGGGGCGATGGGGAGGGGGGAGCGCGTGCGGGAGTTCACCCTGCCTCCCATGCGTGCCCTCCCTCGTTCCTGCCCTTGGGGCCCTCATGCCGCCGCCCCTCGCCTTTCCCTTGGGTCGCCCTGGATGCCCAAGCCACCGGACAACAGGCTCCCCCTGGTGACTGGGCACGCCTACACCTTCTCCCACCAGCCCTGCGCTGCGCTCCAGCCCCGCAGGGCCTTCTCTTCCTTCCCGCCGACCACCGTCCCTTTGCCCCTGGGCCCCGCCCTGGGCCCTCGCTCCCTCTGCCCAGCACCAAAGATGGCCGACCGCCCTGGACCTTGGGGCCGCTGGCACCCTGAGCCTAAGTCCTTCTCCCCACAGCAGCGCACCTAACAGCGAGGCCCGCTCCCTCAGCAAGGCAGTGGGGGCGCGCCCGGCACCACGGCGTCGGCGTCGAGGGGTACCCCCAAATAAACGACGAGACCAAGGAAAGAGTCCCCCGCATGCCCCCAGGCCAGTGTAGTTGCTGGGCAGGCATGGGAGCAGAAGGGGATTCCAGGCAACTTGGCTGTGCTTCCTGGCGCTCCGAGGGGCTCCTCTAGCAGCACCAGGGCGCGGTCAGCTTGCCAAAACCTGGCCAAGCTCCACCACACCCCCAGAGGCTAGCTGCCTCGCCAACACAGCCTCCGGTGTGTGTGGTGTGTGTCTGGGTCCCTTGCGTGCACCGGCGAGGCTGTCCCTTTCCGTGTCCCCATCCGCATCCAGGTCAGGATCTCTGTGTGTCTGTTCGGGGGTTCAGTGCGGGTCTGTGTGTTGGATCCTCGGTCTCCCCGTGTCTCTCTCTTCCTCTCTCGCTCCGACTACCCCTCCGTGCGTATCTCTGGCTTTCCCTGTGTGTCTTTGTGTCTGTCTATGTCAGCCGGGCTCCCGTATCTCTCAGTCCTGTCCTGGTGATGGGGGGTTCGTGGGGGAGGGGTGTCACGGGAAGGATAGAGGGGGACGGGCCACGGCGGTGGACTGCTGCCCAGGGTCTCTGGTGGCGCCCTTGACTTCGGGCCGCCATTGAGCAAGGCGGGGTGGCTTGCCACGCTAGACCCAGGGCTGCGGTTGGGGAGTTGGGGGCGCTGAGAACACTCCGCATGCCTGCCTCCAAGACCGAACGCCCCCCCTAGGCATCTCGGGTTCCAAACGACAGCGGCGGCGGAGGCGGCGGTGGCGGCGGGGGAGGAGGAGGAGGAGGAGGAGGAGGCGGCGGCGGGAGCGGCGGCGGAGGGGGCGGTCCTGCTGGGAAGTCCAGAGACACTTGGGGAGATCGCCAGGACTTCTGCGACTCTGAGATGCTGGAGGCGCCTCACCCCAAGGCAGGCTCGCAGGCACGCAGGAGCAAAGCACAGGGCAGGTGGAGGGGTGACAAGAGGAGCACGCTGGGGCCCGGAGGCCCAGAGCAGTCTGATGTGGGTCGCAGCAGCAGCCTCTCAGGCCTATGGCCCTAGTGGCCTGATGGCAGCGCATCTCTTCTGCTCTTGGAAGCTAAGCAGGGTCGGATCCGGTCAGGACTTGGATGGGAGACCGTTCCCGGGTGCCCTGGACTCTGGTTCTGAGGCTACTTTCTTGGCTTTTTTCTTTCTCCTTCGGCCTCCCTTCTTCTCCCTGTGCCTCCACCGCCCCCCTTTGCCCAGCAAGCCTTCCTCCAAACATCCCTTGCTCCGCTGCCCCCTTACTCCCGGGCACCCCACGGCGATTCACAGGCCCGCTGGAGCCGCCCGCTGCAGGGACTGGCGGCTCCAACCCAGCTCCTCCAACTCCAAGCAACAAGGCCCACCCTCACAGGAACCAGTGGGGCTCGCTGGGCGGCGATGGGAACGGGGTGGGGAGGTTGAGGCAGCAGAGAGGACAGCCGCAACGGAGGGAGGGAGTGGGCGAAGGTGGCGAGGACTGGGGGGGCGTTGGGGCGGGGGGAGGGCGTGCGGGAGTTGACCCTGCCTCCCATGCGTGCACTCCCTGGTTCCTGGCCTTGGGGCCCTCATGCCGCCGCCCCTCGCCATTCCCTTGGGCCGCCCTGGATGCCCAAGCCGCCGGACAACCGGCTCCCCCTGGTGACTGGGCACGCCTACACCTTCTCCCACCAGCCCTGGGCTGCACTCCAGCTCCGCAGGGCCTTCTCTTCCTTCCCGCCGACCACCGTCCCTTTGCCCCTGGGCCCCGCCCTGGGCCCTCCCTCCCTCTGCCCAGCACCAAAGATGGCCGACCGCCCTGGCCCTCGGGGCCGCTGGCACCCTGGGCCGAAGTCTTTCTCCCCACAGCAGCGCAGCTAACAGCAAGGCCCCCTCCCTCAGCAAGGCAGTGGGGGCGCGCCCGGCACCACGGCGTCGGCGTCGAGGGGTACCCCCAAATAAACGACGAGACCAAGGAAAGAGTCCCCCGCATGCCCCCAGGCCAGTGTGGTTGCTGGGCAGGCATGGGAGCAGAAGGGGATTCCAGGCAACTTGGCTGTGCTTCCTGGCGCTCCGAGGGGCTCCTCTAGCAGCACCAGGGCGCGGTGAGCTTGCCAAAACCTGGCCAAGCTCCACCACACCCCCAGAGCCTAGCTGCCTCGCCAACACAGCCTCCGGTGTGTGTGGTGTGTGTCTGGGTCCCTTGCGTGCACCGGCGAGTCCGTCCCTTTCCGTATCCCCATCCGCATCCAGGTCAGGGTCTCTGTGTGTCTGTTCGGGGGTTCAGTGCGGGTCTGAGTGTTGGATCCTCGTTCTCCCCGTGTCTCTCTCTTCCTCTCTCGCTCCGACTACCCCTCCGTGTGCCTGTCTGTCTTTCCCTGTGTGTCTGTGTGTCTGTCTCTGTCAGCCGGGCTCCCGTATCGCTCAGTCCTGTCCTGGTGATGGGGGGTGCGTGGGGGGGGTGTCAGGGGAAGGTTGGCGGGGGAGGGGCCACGGGGGTGGACTGCTGCCCAGGGTCTCTGGTTGGGGAGTTCGGGGCGCTGTGAACACTCCGCATGCCTGCCTCCAAGACCGAACGCCCCCCCTAGGCATCTCGGGTTCCAAACCACAGTGGCAGTGGCGGCGGCGGCGGCGGCGTAGGAGGAGGCGGCGGCGGCGGGAGCGGCGGCGGAGGGGGCGGTCCGGCTGGGAAGTCCAGAGACAGTTGGGGAGATCGCCGGGACTTCTGGGACTCTGAGATGCTGGAGGCGCCTCACCCCAAGGCAGGCTCGCAGGCACGCAGGAGCCAAGGCCAGGGCAGGCGGAGGGGTTGACGAGAGGAGCACGCTGGGGCTCGGAGGCCCAGAGCAGTCTGCTGTGGGTCGCAGCAGCAGCCTCTCAGGCCTCTGGCCCTAGCGGCCTGATGGCAGCGCATCTCTTCTGCTCTTGGAAGCTAAGCAGGGTCGGATCCGCTCAGGACTTGGATGGGAGACCGTTCCCGGGTGCCCTGCACTCTTGTTCTGAGGCTACTTTCTTGGCTTTTTTCTTTCTCCTTCGGCCTCCCTTCTTCTCCCTGTGCCTCCACCGCCCCCCTTTGCCCAGCAAGCCTTCCTCCAAACATCCCTTGCCCCGTTGCCCCCTTACCCCCGGGCACCCCACGGCGGTTCACAGGCCCGCTGGAGCCGCCCGCTGCAGCGACAGGCGGCTCCAACCCAGCTCCTCCAACTCCAAGTCACAAGGCCCACCCTCACAGGAACCAGTGGGGCTCGCGGGGGGGCGATGGGAAGGGGGTGGGGAGGCTGAGGCGGCAGAGAGGGCTGCCGCTTCGGAGGGAGGGAGTGGGCGAAGGTGGCGAGGACTGGGGGGGCGATGGGGCGGGGGGAGCGCGGGCGGGAGTTCACCCTGCCTCCCATGCGTGCACTCCCTGGTTCCTGGCCTTGGGGCCCTCATGCCGCCGCCCCTCGCCATTCCCTTGGGCCGCCCTGGATGCCCAAGCCGCCGAACAACCGGCTCCCCCTGGTGACTGGGCACGCCTACACCTTCTCCCACCAGCCCTGGGCTGCGCTCCAGCCCCGCAGGGCCTTCTCTTCCTTCCCGCCGACCACCGTCCCTTTGCCCCTGGGCCCCGCCCTGGGCCCTCCCTCCCTCTGCCCAGCACCAAAATGGCCGACCGCCCTGGCCCTCGGGGCCGCTGGCACCCTGGGCCGAAGTCCTTCTCCCCACAGCAGCGCAGCTAACAGCAAGGCCCGCTCCCTCAGCAAGGCAGTGGGGGCGCGCCCGGCACCACGGCGTCGGCGTCGAGGGGTACCCCCAAATAAACGACGAGACCAAGGAAAGAGTCCCCCGCATGCCCCCAGGCCAGTGTGGTTGCTGGGCAGGCATGGGAGCAGAAGGGGATTCCAGGCAACTTGGCTGTGCTTCCTGGCGCTCCGAGGGGCTCCTCTAGCAGCACCAGGGCGCGGTCAGCTTGCCAAAACCTGGCCAAGCTCCACCACACCCCCAGAGGCTAGCTGCCTCGCCAACACAGCCTCCGGTGTGTGTGGTGTGTGTCTGGGTCCCTTGCGTGCACCGGCGAGTCCGTCCCTTTCCGTGTCCCCATCCGCATCCAGGTCAGGGTCTCTGTCTGTCTGTTCGGGGGTTCAGTGCGGGTCTGTGTGTTGGATCCTCGTTCTCCCCGTGTCTCTCTCTTCCTCTCTCGCTCCGACTACCCCTCCGTGTGCCTCTCTGTCTTTCCCTGTGTGTCTGTGTGTCTGTCTCTGTCAGCCGGGCTCCCGTATCTCTCAGTCCTGTCCTGGTGATGGGGGGTGCGTGGGGGGTTGTCAGGGGAAGGTTGGCGGGGGTGGGGCCACGGGGGTGGACTGCTGCCCAGGGTCTCTGGTTGGGGAGTTCGGGGCGCTGTGAACACTCCGCATGCCTGCCTCCAAGACCGAACGCCCCCCCTAGGCATCTCGGGTTCCAAACCACAGTGGCGGCGGCGGCGGCGGCGGCGGCGTAGGAGGAGGCGACGGCGGCGGGAGCGGCGGCGGAGGGGGCGGTCCGGCTGGGAAGTCCAGAGACAGTTGGGGAGATCGCCGGGACTTCTGCGACTCTGAGATGCTGGAGGCGCCTCACCCCAAGGCAGGCGCGCAGGCACGCAGGAGCCAAGGCCAGGGCAGGCGGAGGGGTTGACGAGAGGAGCACGCTGGGGCTCGGAGGCCCAGAGCAGTCTGCTGGGAGTCGCAGCATCAGCCTCTCAGGCCTTTGGCCCTAGCGGCCTGATGGCAGCGCATCTCTTCTGCTCTTGGAAGCTAAGCAGGGTCGGATCCGCTCAGGACTTGGATGGGAGACCGTTCCCGGGTGCCCTGCACTCTTGTTCTGAGGCTACTTTCTTGGCTTTTTTCTTTCTCCTTCGGCCTCCCTTCTTCTCCCTGTGCCTCCACCGCCCCCCTTTGCCCAGCAAGCCTTCCTCCAAACATCCCTTGCCCCGTTGCCCCCTTACCCCCGGGCACCCCACGGCGGTTCATAGGCCCGCTGGAGCCGCCCGCTGCAGCGACAGGCGGCTCGAATCCAGCTCCTCCAACTCCAAGTCACAAGGCCCACCCTCACAGGAACCAGTGGGGCTCGCTGGGGGGCGATGGGAACGGGGTGTGGAGGCTGAGGCCTCAGAGAGGGCAGCCGCTACGGAGGGAGGGAGTGGGCGAAGGTGGCGAGGACTGGGGGGCGATGGGGAGGGGGGAGCGCGTGCGGGAGTTCACCCTGCCTCCCATGCGTGCCCTCCCTCGTTCCTGCCCTTGGGGCCCTCATGCCGCCGCCCCTCGCCTTTCCCTTGGGTCGCCCTGGATGCCCAAGCCACCGGACAACAGGCTCCCCCTGGTGACTGGGCACGCCTACACCTTCTCCCACCAGCCCTGCGCTGCGCTCCAGCCCCGCAGGGCCTTCTCTTCCTTCCCGCCGACCACCGTCCCTTTGCCCCTGGGCCCCGCCCTGGGCCCTCGCTCCCTCTGCCCAGCACCAAAGATGGCCGACCGCCCTGGACCTTGGGGCCGCTGGCACCCTGAGCCTAAGTCCTTCTCCCCACAGCAGCGCACCTAACAGCGAGGCCCGCTCCCTCAGCAAGGCAGTGGGGGCGCGCCCGGCACCACGGCGTCGGCGTCGAGGGGTACCCCCAAATAAACGACGAGACCAAGGAAAGAGTCCCCCGCATGCCCCCAGGCCAGTGTAGTTGCTGGGCAGGCATGGGAGCAGAAGGGGATTCCAGGCAACTTGGCTGTGCTTCCTGGCGCTCCGAGGGGCTCCTCTAGCAGCACCAGGGCACGGTCAGCTTGCCAAAACCTGGCCAAGCTCCACCACACCCCCAGAGGCTAGCTGCCTCGCCAACACAGCCTCCGGTGTGTGTGGTGTGTGTCTGGGTCCCTTGCGTGCACCGGCGAGTCCGTCCCTTTCCGTGTCCCCATCCGCATCCAGGTCAGGGTCTCTGTCTGTCTGTTCGGGGGTTCAGTGCGGGTCTGTGTGTTGGATCCTCGTTCTCCCCGTGTCTCTCTCTTCCTCTCTCGCTCCGACTACCCCTCCGTGTGCCTCTCTGTCTTTCCCTGTGTGTCTGTGTGTCTGTCTCTGTCAGCCGGGCTCCCGTATCTCTCAGTCCTGTCCTGGTGATGGGGGGTGCGTGGGGGGTTGTCAGGGGAAGGTTGGCGGGGGTGGGGCCACGGGGGTGGACTGCTGCCCAGGGTCTCTGGTTGGGGAGTTCGGGGCGCTGTGAACACTCCGCATGCCTGCCTCCAAGACCGAACGCCCCCCCTAGGCATCTCGGGTTCCAAACCACAGTGGCGGCGGCGGCGGCGGCGGCGGCGTAGGAGGAGGCGACGGCGGCGGGAGCGGCGGCGGAGGGGGCGGTCCGGCTGGGAAGTCCAGAGACAGTTGGGGAGATCGCCGGGACTTCTGCGACTCTGAGATGCTGGAGGCGCCTCACCCCAAGGCAGGCGCGCAGGCACGCAGGAGCCAAGGCCAGGGCAGGCGGAGGGGTTGACGAGAGGAGCACGCTGGGGCTCGGAGGCCAAGAGCAGTCTGCTGGGAGTCGCAGCATCAGCCTCTCAGGCCTTTGGCCCTAGCGGCCTGATGGCAGCGCATCTCTTCTGCTCTTGGAAGCTAAGCAGGGTCGGATCCGCTCAGGACTTGGATGGGAGACCGTTCCCGGGTGCCCTGCACTCTTGTTCTGAGGCTACTTTCTTGGCTTTTTTCTTTCTCCTTCGGCCTCCCTTCTTCTCCCTGTGCCTCCACCGCCCCCCTTTGCCCAGCAAGCCTTCCTCCAAACATCCCTTGCCCCGTTGCCCCCTTACCCCCGGGCACCCCACGGCGGTTCATAGGCCCGCTGGAGCCGCCCGCTGCAGCGACAGGCGGCTCGAATCCAGCTCCTCCAACTCCAAGTCACAAGGCCCACCCTCACAGGAACCAGTGGGGCTCGCTGGGGGGCGATGGGAACGGGGTGTGGAGGCTGAGGCCTCAGAGAGGGCAGCCGCTACGGAGGGAGGGAGTGGGCGAAGGTGGCGAGGACTGGGGGGCGATGGGGAGGGGGGAGCGCGTGCGGGAGTTCACCCTGCCTCCCATGCGTGCCCTCCCTCGTTCCTGCCCTTGGGGCCCTCATGCCGCCGCCCCTCGCCTTTCCCTTGGGTCGCCCTGGATGCCCAAGCCACCGGACAACAGGCTCCCCCTGGTGACTGGGCACGCCTACACCTTCTCCCACCAGCCCTGCGCTGCGCTCCAGCCCCGCAGGGCCTTCTCTTCCTTCCCGCCGACCACCGTCCCTTTGCCCCTGGGCCCCGCCCTGGGCCCTCGCTCCCTCTGCCCAGCACCAAAGATGGCCGACCGCCCTGGACCTTGGGGCCGCTGGCACCCTGAGCCTAAGTCCTTCTCCCCACAGCAGCGCACCTAACAGCGAGGCCCGCTCCCTCAGCAAGGCAGTGGGGGCGCGCCCGGCACCACGGCGTCGGCGTCGAGGGGTACCCCCAAATAAACGACGAGACCAAGGAAAGAGTCCCCCGCATGCCCCCAGGCCAGTGTAGTTGCTGGGCAGGCATGGGAGCAGAAGGGGATTCCAGGCAACTTGGCTGTGCTTCCTGGCGCTCCGAGGGGCTCCTCTAGCAGCACCAGGGCGCGGTCAGCTTGCCAAAACCTGGCCAAGCTCCACCACACCCCCAGAGGCTAGCTGCCTCGCCAACACAGCCTCCGGTGTGTGTGGTGTGTGTCTGGGTCCCTTGCGTGCACCGGCGAGGCTGTCCCTTTCCGTGTCCCCATCCGCATCCAGGTCAGGATCTCTGTGTGTCTGTTCGGGGGTTCAGTGCGGGTCTGTGTGTTGGATCCTCGGTCTCCCCGTGTCTCTCTCTTCCTCTCTCGCTCCGACTACCCCTCCGTGCGTATCTCTGGCTTTCCCTGTGTGTCTTTGTGTCTGTCTATGTCAGCCGGGCTCCCGTATCTCTCAGTCCTGTCCTGGTGATGGGGGGTTCGTGGGGGAGGGGTGTCACGGGAAGGATAGAGGGGGACGGGCCACGGCGGTGGACTGCTGCCCAGGGTCTCTGGTGGCGCCCTTGACTTCGGGCCGCCATTGAGCAAGGCGGGGTGGCTTGCCACGCTAGACCCAGGGCTGCGGTTGGGGAGTTGGGGGCGCTGAGAACACTCCGCATGCCTGCCTCCAAGACCGAACGCCCCCCCTAGGCATCTCGGGTTCCAAACGACAGCGGCGGCGGAGGCGGCGGTGGCGGCGGGGGAGGAGGAGGAGGAGGAGGAGGAGGCGGCGGCGGGAGCGGCGGCGGAGGGGGCGGTCCTGCTGGGAAGTCCAGAGACACTTGGGGAGATCGCCAGGACTTCTGCGACTCTGAGATGCTGGAGGCGCCTCACCCCAAGGCAGGCTCGCAGGCACGCAGGAGCAAAGCACAGGGCAGGTGGAGGGGTGACAAGAGGAGCACGCTGGGGCCCGGAGGCCCAGAGCAGTCTGATGTGGGTCGCAGCAGCAGCCTCTCAGGCCTATGGCCCTAGTGGCCTGATGGCAGCGCATCTCTTCTGCTCTTGGAAGCTAAGCAGGGTCGGATCCGGTCAGGACTTGGATGGGAGACCGTTCCCGGGTGCCCTGGACTCTGGTTCTGAGGCTACTTTCTTGGCTTTTTTCTTTCTCCTTCGGCCTCCCTTCTTCTCCCTGTGCCTCCACCGCCCCCCTTTGCCCAGCAAGCCTTCCTCCAAACATCCCTTGCTCCGCTGCCCCCTTACTCCCGGGCACCCCACGGCGATTCACAGGCCCGCTGGAGCCGCCCGCTGCAGGGACTGGCGGCTCCAACCCAGCTCCTCCAACTCCAAGCAACAAGGCCCACCCTCACAGGAACCAGTGGGGCTCGCTGGGCGGCGATGGGAACGGGGTGGGGAGGTTGAGGCAGCAGAGAGGACAGCCGCAACGGAGGGAGGGAGTGGGCGAAGGTGGCGAGGACTGGGGGGGCGTTGGGGCCGGGGGAGGGCGTGCGGGAGTTGACCCTGCCTCCCATGCGTGCACTCCCTGGTTCCTGGCCTTGGGGCCCTCATGCCGCCGCCCCTCGCCATTCCCTTGGGCCGCCCTGGATGCCCAAGCCGCCGGACAACCGGCTCCCCCTGGTGACTGGGCACGCCTACACCTTCTCCCACCAGCCCTGGGCTGCACTCCAGCTCCGCAGGGCCTTCTCTTCCTTCCCGCCGACCACCGTCCCTTTGCCCCTGGGCCCCGCCCTGGGCCCTCCCTCCCTCTGCCCAGCACCAAAGATGGCCGACCGCCCTGGCCCTCGGGGCCGCTGGCACCCTGGGCCGAAGTCTTTCTCCCCACAGCAGCGCAGCTAACAGCAAGGCCCCCTCCCTCAGCAAGGCAGTGGGGGCGCGCCCGGCACCACGGCGTCGGCGTCGAGGGGTACCCCCAAATAAACGACGAGACCAAGGAAAGAGTCCCCCGCATGCCCCCAGGCCAGTGTGGTTGCTGGGCAGGCATGGGAGCAGAAGGGGATTCCAGGCAACTTGGCTGTGCTTCCTGGCGCTCCGAGGGGCTCCTCTAGCAGCACCAGGGCGCGGTGAGCTTGCCAAAACCTGGCCAAGCTCCACCACACCCCCAGAGCCTAGCTGCCTCGCCAACACAGCCTCCGGTGTGTGTGGTGTGTGTCTGGGTCCCTTGCGTGCACCGGCGAGTCCGTCCCTTTCCGTATCCCCATCCGCATCCAGGTCAGGGTCTCTGTGTGTCTGTTCGGGGGTTCAGTGCGGGTCTGAGTGTTGGATCCTCGTTCTCCCCGTGTCTCTCTCTTCCTCTCTCGCTCCGACTACCCCTCCGTGTGCCTGTCTGTCTTTCCCTGTGTGTCTGTGTGTCTGTCTCTGTCAGCCGGGCTCCCGTATCGCTCAGTCCTGTCCTGGTGATGGGGGGTGCGTGGGGGGGGTGTCAGGGGAAGGTTGGCGGGGGAGGGGCCACGGGGGTGGACTGCTGCCCAGGGTCTCTGGTTGGGGAGTTCGGGGCGCTGTGAACACTCCGCATGCCTGCCTCCAAGACCGAACGCCCCCCCTAGGCATCTCGGGTTCCAAACCACAGTGGCAGTGGCGGCGGCGGCGGCGGCGTAGGAGGAGGCGGCGGCGGCGGGAGCGGCGGCGGAGGGGGCGGTCCGGCTGGGAAGTCCAGAGACAGTTGGGGAGATCGCCGGGACTTCTGGGACTCTGAGATGCTGGAGGCGCCTCACCCCAAGGCAGGCTCGCAGGCACGCAGGAGCCAAGGCCAGGGCAGGCGGAGGGGTTGACGAGAGGAGCACGCTGGGGCTCGGAGGCCCAGAGCAGTCTGCTGTGGGTCGCAGCAGCAGCCTCTCAGGCCTCTGGCCCTAGCGGCCTGATGGCAGCGCATCTCTTCTGCTCTTGGAAGCTAAGCAGGGTCGGATCCGCTCAGGACTTGGATGGGAGACCGTTCCCGGGTGCCCTGCACTCTTGTTCTGAGGCTACTTTCTTGGCTTTTTTCTTTCTCCTTCGGCCTCCCTTCTTCTCCCTGTGCCTCCACCGCCCCCCTTTGCCCAGCAAGCCTTCCTCCAAACATCCCTTGCCCCGTTGCCCCCTTACCCCCGGGCACCCCACGGCGGTTCACAGGCCCGCTGGAGCGGCCCGCTGCAGCGACAGGCGGCTCCAACCCAGCTCCTCCAACTCCAAGTCACAAGGCCCACCCTCACAGGAACCAGTGGGGCTCGCGGGGGGGCGATGGGAAGGGGGTGGGGAGGCTGAGGCGGCAGAGAGGGCTGCCGCTTCGGAGGGAGGGAGTGGGCGAAGGTGGCGAGGACTGGGGGGGCGATGGGGCGGGGGGAGCGCGGGCGGGAGTTCACCCTGCCTCCCATGCGTGCACTCCCTGGTTCCTGGCCTTGGGGCCCTCATGCCGCCGCCCCTCGCCATTCCCTTGGGCCGCCCTGGATGCCCAAGCCGCCGAACAACCGGCTCCCCCTGGTGACTGGGCACGCCTACACCTTCTCCCACCAGCCCTGGGCTGCGCTCCAGCCCCGCAGGGCCTTCTCTTCCTTCCCGCCGACCACCGTCCCTTTGCCCCTGGGCCCCGCCCTGGGCCCTCCCTCCCTCTGCCCAGCACCAAAATGGCCGACCGCCCTGGCCCTCGGGGCCGCTGGCACCCTGGGCCGAAGTCCTTCTCCCCACAGCAGCGCAGCTAACAGCAAGGCCCGCTCCCTCAGCAAGGCAGTGGGGGCGCGCCCGGCACCACGGCGTCGGCGTCGAGGGGTACCCCCAAATAAACGACGAGACCAAGGAAAGAGTCCCCCGCATGCCCCCAGGCCAGTGTGGTTGCTGGGCAGGCATGGGAGCAGAAGGGGATTCCAGGCAACTTGGCTGTGCTTCCTGGCGCTCCGAGGGGCTCCTCTAGCAGCACCAGGGCGCGGTCAGCTTGCCAAAACCTGGCCAAGCTCCACCACACCCCCAGAGGCTAGCTGCCTCGCCAACACAGCCTCCGGTGTGTGTGGTGTGTGTCTGGGTCCCTTGCGTGCACCGGCGAGTCCGTCCCTTTCCGTGTCCCCATCCGCATCCAGGTCAGGGTCTCTGTCTGTCTGTTCGGGGGTTCAGTGCGGGTCTGTGTGTTGGATCCTCGTTCTCCCCGTGTCTCTCTCTTCCTCTCTCGCTCCGACTACCCCTCCGTGTGCCTCTCTGTCTTTCCCTGTGTGTCTGTGTGTCTGTCTCTGTCAGCCAGGCTCCCGTATCTCTCAGTCCTGTCCTGGTGATGGGGGGTGCGTGGGGGGTTGTCAGGGGAAGGTTGGCGGGGGTGGGGCCACGGGGGTGGACTGCTGCCCAGGGTCTCTGGTTGGGGAGTTCGGGGCGCTGTGAACACTCCGCATGCCTGCCTCCAAGACCGAACGCCCCCCCTAGGCATCTCGGGTTCCAAACCACAGTGGCGGCGGCGGCGGCGGCGGCGGCGTAGGAGGAGGCGACGGCGGCGGGAGCGGCGGCGGAGGGGGCGGTCCGGCTGGGAAGTCCAGAGACAGTTGGGGAGATCGCCGGGACTTCTGCGACTCTGAGATGCTGGAGGCGCCTCACCCCAAGGCAGGCGCGCAGGCACGCAGGAGCCAAGGCCAGGGCAGGCGGAGGGGTTGACGAGAGGAGCACGCTGGGGCTCGGAGGCCAAGAGCAGTCTGCTGGGAGTCGCAGCATCAGCCTCTCAGGCCTTTGGCCCTAGCGGCCTGATGGCAGCGCATCTCTTCTGCTCTTGGAAGCTAAGCAGGGTCGGATCCGCTCAGGACTTGGATGGGAGACCGTTCCCGGGTGCCCTGCACTCTTGTTCTGAGGCTACTTTCTTGGCTTTTTTCTTTCTCCTTCGGCCTCCCTTCTTCTCCCTGTGCCTCCACCGCCCCCCTTTGCCCAGCAAGCCTTCCTCCAAACATCCCTTGCCCCGTTGCCCCCTTACCCCCGGGCACCCCACGGCGGTTCATAGGCCCGCTGGAGCCGCCCGCTGCAGCGACAGGCGGCTCGAATCCAGCTCCTCCAACTCCAAGTCACAAGGCCCACCCTCACAGGAACCAGTGGGGCTCGCTGGGGGGCGATGGGAACGGGGTGTGGAGGCTGAGGCCTCAGAGAGGGCAGCCGCTACGGAGGGAGGGAGTGGGCGAAGGTGGCGAGGACTGGGGGGCGATGGGGAGGGGGGAGCGCGTGCGGGAGTTCACCCTGCCTCCCATGCGTGCCCTCCCTCGTTCCTGCCCTTGGGGCCCTCATGCCGCCGCCCCTCGCCTTTCCCTTGGGTCGCCCTGGATGCCCAAGCCACCGGACAACAGGCTCCCCCTGGTGACTGGGCACGCCTACACCTTCTCCCACCAGCCCTGCGCTGCGCTCCAGCCCCGCAGGGCCTTCTCTTCCTTCCCGCCGACCACCGTCCCTTTGCCCCTGGGCCCCGCCCTGGGCCCTCGCTCCCTCTGCCCAGCACCAAAGATGGCCGACCGCCCTGGACCTTGGGGCCGCTGGCACCCTGAGCCTAAGTCCTTCTCCCCACAGCAGCGCACCTAACAGCGAGGCCCGCTCCCTCAGCAAGGCAGTGGGGGCGCGCCCGGCACCACGGCGTCGGCGTCGAGGGGTACCCCCAAATAAACGACGAGACCAAGGAAAGAGTCCCCCGCATGCCCCCAGGCCAGTGTAGTTGCTGGGCAGGCATGGGAGCAGAAGGGGATTCCAGGCAACTTGGCTGTGCTTCCTGGCGCTCCGAGGGGCTCCTCTAGCAGCACCAGGGCGCGGTCAGCTTGCCAAAACCTGGCCAAGCTCCACCACACCCCCAGAGGCTAGCTGCCTCGCCAACACAGCCTCCGGTGTGTGTGGTGTGTGTCTGGGTCCCTTGCGTGCACCGGCGAGGCTGTCCCTTTCCGTGTCCCCATCCGCATCCAGGTCAGGATCTCTGTGTGTCTGTTCGGGGGTTCAGTGCGGGTCTGTGTGTTGGATCCTCGGTCTCCCCGTGTCTCTCTCTTCCTCTCTCGCTCCGACTACCCCTCCGTGCGTATCTCTGGCTTTCCCTGTGTGTCTTTGTGTCTGTCTATGTCAGCCGGGCTCCCGTATCTCTCAGTCCTGTCCTGGTGATGGGGGGTTCGTGGGGGAGGGGTGTCACGGGAAGGATAGAGGGGGACGGGCCACGGCGGTGGACTGCTGCCCAGGGTCTCTGGTGGCGCCCTTGACTTCGGGCCGCCATTGAGCAAGGCGGGGTGGCTTGCCACGCTAGACCCAGGGCTGCGGTTGGGGAGTTGGGGGCGCTGAGAACACTCCGCATGCCTGCCTCCAAGACCGAACGCCCCCCCTAGGCATCTCGGGTTCCAAACGACAGCGGCGGCGGAGGCGGCGGTGGCGGCGGGGGAGGAGGAGGAGGAGGAGGAGGAGGAGGAGGAGGAGGCGGCGGCGGGAGCGGCGGCGGAGGGGGCGGTCCTGCTGGGAAGTCCAGAGACACTTGGGGAGATCGCCAGGACTTCTGCGACTCTGAGATGCTGGAGGCGCCTCACCCCAAGGCAGGCTCGCAGGCACGCAGGAGCAAAGCACAGGGCAGGTGGAGGGGTGACAAGAGGAGCACGCTGGGGCCCGGAGGCCCAGAGCAGTCTGATGTGGGTCGCAGCAGCAGCCTCTCAGGCCTATGGCCCTAGTGGCCTGATGGCAGCGCATCTCTTCTGCTCTTGGAAGCTAAGCAGGGTCGGATCCGGTCAGGACTTGGATGGGAGACCGTTCCCGGGTGCCCTGGACTCTGGTTCTGAGGCTACTTTCTTGGCTTTTTTCTTTCTCCTTCGGCCTCCCTTCTTCTCCCTGTGCCTCCACCGCCCCCCTTTGCCCAGCAAGCCTTCCTCCAAACATCCCTTGCTCCGCTGCCCCCTTACTCCCGGGCACCCCACGGCGATTCACAGGCCCGCTGGAGCCGCCCGCTGCAGGGACTGGCGGCTCCAACCCAGCTCCTCCAACTCCAAGCAACAAGGCCCACCCTCACAGGAACCAGTGGGGCTCGCTGGGCGGCGATGGGAACGGGGTGGGGAGGTTGAGGCAGCAGAGAGGACAGCCGCAACGGAGGGAGGGAGTGGGCGAAGGTGGCGAGGACTGGGGGGGCGTTGGGGCCGGGGGAGGGCGTGCGGGAGTTGACCCTGCCTCCCATGCGTGCACTCCCTGGTTCCTGGCCTTGGGGCCCTCATGCCGCCGCCCCTCGCCATTCCCTTGGGCCGCCCTGGATGCCCAAGCCGCCGGACAACCGGCTCCCCCTGGTGACTGGGCACGCCTACACCTTCTCCCACCAGCCCTGGGCTGCACTCCAGCTCCGCAGGGCCTTCTCTTCCTTCCCGCCGACCACCGTCCCTTTGCCCCTGGGCCCCGCCCTGGGCCCTCCCTCCCTCTGCCCAGCACCAAAGATGGCCGACCGCCCTGGCCCTCGGGGCCGCTGGCACCCTGGGCCGAAGTCTTTCTCCCCACAGCAGCGCAGCTAACAGCAAGGCCCCCTCCCTCAGCAAGGCAGTGGGGGCGCGCCCGGCACCACGGCGTCGGCGTCGAGGGGTACCCCCAAATAAACGACGAGACCAAGGAAAGAGTCCCCCGCATGCCCCCAGGCCAGTGTGGTTGCTGGGCAGGCATGGGAGCAGAAGGGGATTCCAGGCAACTTGGCTGTGCTTCCTGGCGCTCCGAGGGGCTCCTCTAGCAGCACCAGGGCGCGGTGAGCTTGCCAAAACCTGGCCAAGCTCCACCACACCCCCAGAGCCTAGCTGCCTCGCCAACACAGCCTCCGGTGTGTGTGGTGTGTGTCTGGGTCCCTTGCGTGCACCGGCGAGTCCGTCCCTTTCCGTATCCCCATCCGCATCCAGGTCAGGGTCTCTGTGTGTCTGTTCGGGGGTTCAGTGCGGGTCTGAGTGTTGGATCCTCGTTCTCCCCGTGTCTCTCTCTTCCTCTCTCGCTCCGACTACCCCTCCGTGTGCCTGTCTGTCTTTCCCTGTGTGTCTGTGTGTCTGTCTCTGTCAGCCGGGCTCCCGTATCGCTCAGTCCTGTCCTGGTGATGGGGGGTGCGTGGGGGGGGTGTCAGGGGAAGGTTGGCGGGGGAGGGGCCACGGGGGTGGACTGCTGCCCAGGGTCTCTGGTTGGGGAGTTCGGGGCGCTGTGAACACTCCGCATGCCTGCCTCCAAGACCGAACGCCCCCCCTAGGCATCTCGGGTTCCAAACCACAGTGGCAGTGGCGGCGGCGGCGGCGGCGTAGGAGGAGGCGGCGGCGGCGGGAGCGGCGGCGGAGGGGGCGGTCCGGCTGGGAAGTCCAGAGACAGTTGGGGAGATCGCCGGGACTTCTGGGACTCTGAGATGCTGGAGGCGCCTCACCCCAAGGCAGGCTCGCAGGCACGCAGGAGCCAAAGCCAGGGCAGGCGGAGGGGTTGACGAGAGGAGCACGCTGGGGCTCGGAGGCCCAGAGCAGTCTGCTGTGGGTCGCAGCAGCAGCCTCTCAGGCCTCTGGCCCTAGCGGCCTGATGGCAGCGCATCTCTTCTGCTCTTGGAAGCTAAGCAGGGTCGGATCCGCTCAGGACTTGGATGGGAGACCGTTCCCGGGTGCCCTGCACTCTTGTTCTGAGGCTACTTTCTTGGCTTTTTTCTTTCTCCTTCGGCCTCCCTTCTTCTCCCTGTGCCTCCACCGCCCCCCTTTGCCCAGCAAGCCTTCCTCCAAACATCCCTTGCCCCGTTGCCCCCTTACCCCCGGGCACCCCACGGCGGTTCACAGGCCCGCTGGAGCCGCCCGCTACAGCGACAGGCGGCTCCAACCCAGCTCCTCCAACTCCAAGTCACAAGGCCCACCCTCACAGGAACCAGTGGGGCTCGCGGGGGGGCGATGGGAAGGGGGTGGGGAGGCTGAGGCGGCAGAGAGGGCTGCCGCTTCGGAGGGAGGGAGTGGGCGAAGGTGGCGAGGACTGGGGGGGCGATGGGGCGGGGGGAGCGCGTGCGGGAGTTCACCCTGCCTCCCATGCGTGCACTCCCTGGTTCCTGGCCTTGGGGCCCTCATGCCGCCGCCCCTCGCCATTCCCTTGGGCCGCCCTGGATGCCCAAGCCGCCGAACAACCGGCTCCCCCTGGTGACTGGGCACGCCTACACCTTCTCCCACCAGCCCTGGGCTGCGCTCCAGCCCCGCAGGGCCTTCTCTTCCTTCCCGCCGACCACCGTCCCTTTGCCCCTGGGCCCCGCCCTGGGCCCTCCCTCCCTCTGCCCTGCACCAAAATGGCCGACCGCCCTGGCCCTCGGGGCCGCTGGCACCCTGGGCCGAAGTCCTTCTCCCCACAGCAGCGCAGCTAACAGCAAGGCCCGCTCCCTCAGCAAGGCAGTGGGGGCGCGCCCGGCACCACGGCGTCGGCGTCGAGGGGTACCCCCAAATAAACGACGAGACCAAGGAAAGAGTCCCCCGCATGCCCCCAGGCCAGTGTGGTTGCTGGGCAGGCATGGGAGCAGAAGGGGATTCCAGGCAACTTGGCTGTGCTTCCTGGCGCTCCGAGGGGCTCCTCTAGCAGCACCAGGGCGCGGTCAGCTTGCCAAAACCTGGCCAAGCTCCACCACACCCCCAGAGGCTAGCTGCCTCGCCAACACAGCCTCCGGTGTGTGTGGTGTGTGTCTGGGTCCCTTGCGTGCACCGGCGAGTCCGTCCCTTTCCGTGTCCCCATCCGCATCCAGGTCAGGGTCTCTGTCTGTCTGTTCGGGGGTTCAGTGCGGGTCTGTGTGTTGGATCCTCGTTCTCCCCGTGTCTCTCTCTTCCTCTCTCGCTCCGACTACCCCTCCGTGTGCCTCTCTGTCTTTCCCTGTGTGTCTGTGTGTCTGTCTCTGTCAGCCGGGCTCCCGTATCTCTCAGTCCTGTCCTGGTGATGGGGGGTGCGTGGGGGGTTGTCAGGGGAAGGTTCGCGGGGGTGGGGCCACGGGGGTGGACTGCTGCCCAGGGTCTCTGGTTGGGGAGTTCGGGGCGCTGTGAACACTCCGCATGCCTGCCTCCAAGACCGAACGCCCCCCCTAGGCATCTCGGGTTCCAAACCACAGTGGCGGCGGCGGCGGCGGCGTAGGAGGAGGCGACGGCGGCGGGAGCGGCGGCGGAGGGGGCGGTCCGGCTGGGAAGTCCAGAGACAGTTGGGGAGATCGCCGGGACTTCTGCGACTCTGAGATGCTGGAGGCGCCTCACCCCAAGGCAGGCGCGCAGGCACGCAGGAGCCAAGGCCAGGGCAGGCGGAGGGGTTGACGAGAGGAGCACGCTGGGGCTCGGAGGCCAAGAGCAGTCTGCTGGGAGTCGCAGCATCAGCCTCTCAGGCCTTTGGCCCTAGCGGCCTGATGGCAGCGCATCTCTTCTGCTCTTGGAAGCTAAGCAGGGTCGGATCCGCTCAGGACTTGGATGGGAGACCGTTCCCGGGTGCCCTGCACTCTTGTTCTGAGGCTACTTTCTTGGCTTTTTTCTTTCTCCTTCGGCCTCCCTTCTTCTCCCTGTGCCTCCACCGCCCCCCTTTGCCCAGCAAGCCTTCCTCCAAACATCCCTTGCCCCGTTGCCCCCTTACCCCCGGGCACCCCACGGCGGTTCATAGGCCCGCTGGAGCCGCCCGCTGCAGCGACAGGCGGCTCGAATCGAGCTCCTCCAACTCCAAGTCACAAGGCCCACCCTCACAGGAACCAGTGGGGCTCGCTGGGGGGCGATGGGAACGGGGTGTGGAGGCTGAGGCCTCAGAGAGGGCAGCCGCTACGGAGGGAGGGAGTGGGCGAAGGTGGCGAGGACTGGGGGGCGATGGGGAGGGGGGAGCGCGTGCGGGAGTTCACCCTGCCTCCCATGCGTGCCCTCCCTCGTTCCTGCCCTTGGGGCCCTCATGCCGCCGCCCCTTGCCTTTCCCTTGGGTCGCCCTGGATGCCCAAGCCACCGGACAACAGGCTCCCCCTGGTGACTGGGCACGCCTACACCTTCTCCCACCAGCCCTGCGCTGCGCTCCAGCCCCGCAGGGCCTTCTCTTCCTTCCCGCCGACCACCGTCCCTTTGCCCCTGGGCCCCGCCCTGGGCCCTCGCTCCCTCTGCCCAGCACCAAAGATGGCCGACCGCCCTGGACCTTGGGGCCGCTGGCACCCTGAGCCTAAGTCCTTCTCCCCACAGCAGCGCACCTAACAGCGAGGCCCGCTCCCTCAGCAAGGCAGTGGGGGCGCGCCCGGCACCACGGCGTCGGCGTCGAGGGGTACCCCCAAATAAACGACGAGACCAAGGAAAGAGTCCCCCGCATGCCCCCAGGCCAGTGTAGTTGCTGGGCAGGCATGGGAGCAGAAGGGGATTCCAGGCAACTTGGCTGTGCTTCCTGGCGCTCCGAGGGGCTCCTCTAGCAGCACCAGGGCGCGGTCAGCTTGCCAAAACCTGGCCAAGCTCCACCACACCCCCAGAGGCTAGCTGCCTCGCCAACACAGCCTCCGGTGTGTGTGGTGTGTGTCTGGGTCCCTTGCGTGCACCGGCGAGGCTGTCCCTTTCCGTGTCCCCATCCGCATCCAGGTCAGGATCTCTGTGTGTCTGTTCGGGGGTTCAGTGCGGGTCTGTGTGTTGGATCCTCGGTCTCCCCGTGTCTCTCTCTTCCTCTCTCGCTCCGACTACCCCTCCGTGCGTATCTCTGGCTTTCCCTGTGTGTCTTTGTGTCTGTCTATGTCAGCCGGGCTCCCGTATCTCTCAGTCCTGTCCTGGTGATGGGGGGTTCGTGGGGGAGGGGTGTCACGGGAAGGATAGAGGGGGACGGGCCACGGCGGTGGACTGCTGCCCAGGGTCTCTGGTGGCGCCCTTGACTTCGGGCCGCCATTGAGCAAGGCGGGGTGGCTTGCCACGCTAGACCCAGGGCTGCGGTTGGGGAGTTGGGGGCGCTGAGAACACTCCGCATGCCTGCCTCCAAGACCGAACGCCCCCCCTAGGCATCTCGGGTTCCAAACGACAGCGGCGGCGGAGGCGGCGGTGGCGGCGGGGGAGGAGGAGGAGGAGGAGGAGGAGGAGGAGGAGGAGGCGGCGGCGGGAGCGGCGGCGGAGGGGGCGGTCCTGCTGGGAAGTCCAGAGACACTTGGGGAGATCGCCAGGACTTCTGCGACTCTGAGATGCTGGAGGCGCCTCACCCCAAGGCAGGCTCGCAGGCACGCAGGAGCAAAGCACAGGGCAGGTGGAGGGGTGACAAGAGGAGCACGCTGGGGCCCGGAGGCCCAGAGCAGTCTGATGTGGGTCGCAGCAGCAGCCTCTCAGGCCTATGGCCCTAGTGGCCTGATGGCAGCGCATCTCTTCTGCTCTTGGAAGCTAAGCAGGGTCGGATCCGGTCAGGACTTGGATGGGAGACCGTTCCCGGGTGCCCTGGACTCTGGTTCTGAGGCTACTTTCTTGGCTTTTTTCTTTCTCCTTCGGCCTCCCTTCTTCTCCCTGTGCCTCCACCGCCCCCCTTTGCCCAGCAAGCCTTCCTCCAAACATCCCTTGCTCCGCTGCCCCCTTACTCCCGGGCACCCCACGGCGATTCACAGGCCCGCTGGAGCCGCCCGCTGCAGGGACTGGCGGCTCCAACCCAGCTCCTCCAACTCCAAGCAACAAGGCCCACCCTCACAGGAACCAGTGGGGCTCGCTGGGCGGCGATGGGAACGGGGTGGGGAGGTTGAGGCAGCAGAGAGGACAGCCGCAACGGAGGGAGGGAGTGGGCGAAGGTGGCGAGGACTGGGGGGGCGTTGGGGCCGGGGGAGGGCGTGCGGGAGTTGACCCTGCCTCCCATGCGTGCACTCCCTGGTTCCTGGCCTTGGGGCCCTCATGCCGCCGCCCCTCGCCATTCCCTTGGGCCGCCCTGGATGCCCAAGCCGCCGGACAACCGGCTCCCCCTGGTGACTGGGCACGCCTACACCTTCTCCCACCAGCCCTGGGCTGCACTCCAGCTCCGCAGGGCCTTCTCTTCCTTCCCGCCGACCACCGTCCCTTTGCCCCTGGGCCCCGCCCTGGGCCCTCCCTCCCTCTGCCCAGCACCAAAGATGGCCGACCGCCCTGGCCCTCGGGGCCGCTGGCACCCTGGGCCGAAGTCTTTCTCCCCACAGCAGCGCAGCTAACAGCAAGGCCCCCTCCCTCAGCAAGGCAGTGGGGGCGCGCCCGGCACCACGGCGTCGGCGTCGAGGGGTACCCCCAAATAAACGACGAGACCAAGGAAAGAGTCCCCCGCATGCCCCCAGGCCAGTGTGGTTGCTGGGCAGGCATGGGAGCAGAAGGGGATTCCAGGCAACTTGGCTGTGCTTCCTGGCGCTCCGAGGGGCTCCTCTAGCAGCACCAGGGCGCGGTGAGCTTGCCAAAACCTGGCCAAGCTCCACCACACCCCCAGAGCCTAGCTGCCTCGCCAACACAGCCTCCGGTGTGTGTGGTGTGTGTCTGGGTCCCTTGCGTGCACCGGCGAGTCCGTCCCTTTCCGTATCCCCATCCGCATCCAGGTCAGGGTCTCTGTGTGTCTGTTCGGGGGTTCAGTGCGGGTCTGAGTGTTGGATCCTCGTTCTCCCCGTGTCTCTCTCTTCCTCTCTCGCTCCGACTACCCCTCCGTGTGCCTGT
Source organism: Mirounga angustirostris (assembly GCF_029215605.1). Taxonomy (NCBI): domain Eukaryota; kingdom Metazoa; phylum Chordata; class Mammalia; order Carnivora; family Phocidae; genus Mirounga; species Mirounga angustirostris. Next base: position 50,720 of record NW_026991883.1, read on the forward strand.
CTGTCTTTCCCTGTGTGTCTGTGTGTCTGTCTCTGTCAGCCGGGCTCCCGTATCGCTCAGTCCTGTCCTGGTGATGGGGGGTGCGTGGGGGGGGTGTCAGGGGAAGGTTGGCGGGGGAGGGGCCACGGGGGTGGACTGCTGCCCAGGGTCTCTGGTTGGGGAGTTCGGGGCGCTGTGAACACTCCGCATGCCTGCCTCCAAGACCGAACGCCCCCCCTAGGCATCTCGGGTTCCAAACCACAGTGGCAGTGGCGGCGGCGGCGGCGGCGTAGGAGGAGGCGGCGGCGGCGGGAGCGGCGGCGGAGGGGGCGGTCCGGCTGGGAAGTCCAGAGACAGTTGGGGAGATCGCCGGGACTTCTGGGACTCTGAGATGCTGGAGGCGCCTCACCCCAAGGCAGGCTCGCAGGCACGCAGGAGCCAAGGCCAGGGCAGGCGGAGGGGTTGACGAGAGGAGCACGCTGGGGCTCGGAGGCCCAGAGCAGTCTGCTGTGGGTCGCAGCAGCAGCCTCTCAGGCCTCTGGCCCTAGCGGCCTGATGGCAGCGCATCTCTTCTGCTCTTGGAAGCTAAGCAGGGTCGGATCCGCTCAGGACTTGGATGGGAGACCGTTCCCGGGTGCCCTGCACTCTTGTTCTGAGGCTACTTTCTTGGCTTTTTTCTTTCTCCTTCGGCCTCCCTTCTTCTCCCTGTGCCTCCACCGCCCCCCTTTGCCCAGCAAGCCTTCCTCCAAACATCCCTTGCCCCGTTGCCCCCTTACCCCCGGGCACCCCACGGCGGTTCACAGGCCCGCTGGAGCCGCCCGCTGCAGCGACAGGCGGCTCCAACCCAGCTCCTCCAACTCCAAGTCACAAGGCCCACCCTCACAGGAACCAGTGGGGCTCGCGGGGGGGCGATGGGAAGGGGGTGGGGAGGCTGAGGCGGCAGAGAGGGCTGCCGCTTCGGAGGGAGGGAGTGGGCGAAGGTGGCGAGGACTGGGGGGGCGATGGGGCGGGGGGAGCGCGGGCGGGAGTTCACCCTGCCTCCCATGCGTGCACTCCCTGGTTCCTGGCCTTGGGGCCCTCATGCCGCCGCCCCTCGCCATTCCCTTGGGCCGCCCTGGATGCCCAAGCCGCCGAACAACCGGCTCCCCCTGGTGACTGGGCACGCCTACACCTTCTCCCACCAGCCCTGGGCTGCGCTCCAGCCCCGCAGGGCCTTCTCTTCCTTCCCGCCGACCACCGTCCCTTTGCCCCTGGGCCCCGCCCTGGGCCCTCCCTCCCTCTGCCCAGCACCAAAATGGCCGACCGCCCTGGCCCTCGGGGCCGCTGGCACCCTGGGCCGAAGTCCTTCTCCCCACAGCAGCGCAGCTAACAGCAAGGCCCGCTCCCTCAGCAAGGCAGTGGGGGCGCGCCCGGCACCACGGCGTCGGCGTCGAGGGGTACCCCCAAATAAACGACGAGACCAAGGAAAGAGTCCCCCGCATGCCCCCAGGCCAGTGTGGTTGCTGGGCAGGCATGGGAGCAGAAGGGGATTCCAGGCAACTTGGCTGTGCTTCCTGGCGCTCCGAGGGGCTCCTCTAGCAGCACCAGGGCGCGGTCAGCTTGCCAAAACCTGGCCAAGCTCCACCACACCCCCAGAGGCTAGCTGCCTCGCCAACACAGCCTCCGGTGTGTGTGGTGTGTGTCTGGGTCCCTTGCGTGCACCGGCGAGTCCGTCCCTTTCCGTGTCCCCATCCGCATCCAGGTCAGGGTCTCTGTCTGTCTGTTCGGGGGTTCAGTGCGGGTCTGTGTGTTGGATCCTCGTTCTCCCCGTGTCTCTCTCTTCCTCTCTCGCTCCGACTACCCCTCCGTGTGCCTCTCTGTCTTTCCCTGTGTGTCTGTGTGTCTGTCTCTGTCAGCCGGGCTCCCGTATCTCTCAGTCCTGTCCTGGTGATGGGGGGTGCGTGGGGGGTTGTCAGGGGAAGGTTGGCGGGGGTGGGGCCACGGGGGTGGACTGCTGCCCAGGGTCTCTGGTTGGGGAGTTCGGGGCGCTGTGAACACTCCGCATGCCTGCCTCCAAGACCGAACGCCCCCCCTAGGCATCTCGGGTTCCAAACCACAGTGGCGGCGGCGGCGGCGGCGGCGGCGTAGGAGGAGGCGACGGCGGCGGGAGCGGCGGCGGAGGGGGCGGTCCGGCTGGGAAGTCCAGAGACAGTTGGGGAGATCGCCGGGACTTCTGCGACTCTGAGATGCTGGAGGCGCCTCACCCCAAGGCAGGCGCGCAGGCACGCAGGAGCCAAGGCCAGGGCAGGCGGAGGGGTTGACGAGAGGAGCACGCTGGGGCTCGGAGGCCAAGAGCAGTCTGCTGGGAGTCGCAGCATCAGCCTCTCAGGCCTTTGGCCCTAGCGGCCTGATGGCAGCGCATCTCTTCTGCTCTTGGAAGCTAAGCAGGGTCGGATCCGCTCAGGACTTGGATGGGAGACCGTTCCCGGGTGCCCTGCACTCTTGTTCTGAGGCTACTTTCTTGGCTTTTTTCTTTCTCCTTCGGCCTCCCTTCTTCTCCCTGTGCCTCCACCGCCCCCCTTTGCCCAGCAAGCCTTCCTCCAAACATCCCTTGCCCCGTTGCCCCCTTACCCCCGGGCACCCCACGGCGGTTCATAGGCCCGCTGGAGCCGCCCGCTGCAGCGACAGGCGGCTCGAATCCAGCTCCTCCAACTCCAAGTCACAAGGCCCACCCTCACAGGAACCAGTGGGGCTCGCTGGGGGGCGATGGGAACGGGGTGTGGAGGCTGAGGCCTCAGAGAGGGCAGCCGCTACGGAGGGAGGGAGTGGGCGAAGGTGGCGAGGACTGGGGGGCGATGGGGAGGGGGGAGCGCGTGCGGGAGTTCACCCTGCCTCCCATGCGTGCCCTCCCTCGTTCCTGCCCTTGGGGCCCTCATGCCGCCGCCCCTCGCCTTTCCCTTGGGTCGCCCTGGATGCCCAAGCCACCGGACAACAGGCTCCCCCTGGTGACTGGGCACGCCTACACCTTCTCCCACCAGCCCTGCGCTGCGCTCCAGCCCCGCAGGGCCTTCTCTTCCTTCCCGCCGACCACCGTCCCTTTGCCCCTGGGCCCCGCCCTGGGCCCTCGCTCCCTCTGCCCAGCACCAAAGATGGCCGACCGCCCTGGACCTTGGGGCCGCTGGCACCCTGAGCCTAAGTCCTTCTCCCCACAGCAGCGCACCTAACAGCGAGGCCCGCTCCCTCAGCAAGGCAGTGGGGGCGCGCCCGGCACCACGGCGTCGGCGTCGAGGGGTACCCCCAAATAAACGACGAGACCAAGGAAAGAGTCCCCCGCATGCCCCCAGGCCAGTGTAGTTGCTGGGCAGGCATGGGAGCAGAAGGGGATTCCAGGCAACTTGGCTGTGCTTCCTGGCGCTCCGAGGGGCTCCTCTAGCAGCACCAGGGCGCGGTCAGCTTGCCAAAACCTGGCCAAGCTCCACCACACCCCCAGAGGCTAGCTGCCTCGCCAACACAGCCTCCGGTGTGTGTGGTGTGTGTCTGGGTCCCTTGCGTGCACCGGCGAGGCTGTCCCTTTCCGTGTCCCCATCCGCATCCAGGTCAGGATCTCTGTGTGTCTGTTCGGGGGTTCAGTGCGGGTCTGTGTGTTGGATCCTCGGTCTCCCCGTGTCTCTCTCTTCCTCTCTCGCTCCGACTACCCCTCCGTGCGTATCTCTGGCTTTCCCTGTGTGTCTTTGTGTCTGTCTATGTCAGCCGGGCTCCCGTATCTCTCAGTCCTGTCCTGGTGATGGGGGGTTCGTGGGGGAGGGGTGTCACGGGAAGGATAGAGGGGGACGGGCCACGGCGGTGGACTGCTGCCCAGGGTCTCTGGTGGCGCCCTTGACTTCGGGCCGCCATTGAGCAAGGCGGGGTGGCTTGCCACGCTAGACCCAGGGCTGCGGTTGGGGAGTTGGGGGCGCTGAGAACACTCCGCATGCCTGCCTCCAAGACCGAACGCCCCCCCTAGGCATCTCGGGTTCCAAACGACAGCGGCGGCGGAGGCGGCGGTGGCGGCGGGGGAGGAGGAGGAGGAGGAGGAGGAGGAGGAGGAGGAGGCGGCGGCGGGAGCGGCGGCGGAGGGGGCGGTCCTGCTGGGAAGTCCAGAGACACTTGGGGAGATCGCCAGGACTTCTGCGACTCTGAGATGCTGGAGGCGCCTCACCCCAAGGCAGGCTCGCAGGCACGCAGGAGCAAAGCACAGGGCAGGTGGAGGGGTGACAAGAGGAGCACGCTGGGGCCCGGAGGCCCAGAGCAGTCTGATGTGGGTCGCAGCAGCAGCCTCTCAGGCCTATGGCCCTAGTGGCCTGATGGCAGCGCATCTCTTCTGCTCTTGGAAGCTAAGCAGGGTCGGATCCGGTCAGGACTTGGATGGGAGACCGTTCCCGGGTGCCCTGGACTCTGGTTCTGAGGCTACTTTCTTGGCTTTTTTCTTTCTCCTTCGGCCTCCCTTCTTCTCCCTGTGCCTCCACCGCCCCCCTTTGCCCAGCAAGCCTTCCTCCAAACATCCCTTGCTCCGCTGCCCCCTTACTCCCGGGCACCCCACGGCGATTCACAGGCCCGCTGGAGCCGCCCGCTGCAGGGACTGGCGGCTCCAACCCAGCTCCTCCAACTCCAAGCAACAAGGCCCACCCTCACAGGAACCAGTGGGGCTCGCTGGGCGGCGATGGGAACGGGGTGGGGAGGTTGAGGCAGCAGAGAGGACAGCCGCAACGGAGGGAGGGAGTGGGCGAAGGTGGCGAGGACTGGGGGGGCGTTGGGGCCGGGGGAGGGCGTGCGGGAGTTGACCCTGCCTCCCATGCGTGCACTCCCTGGTTCCTGGCCTTGGGGCCCTCATGCCGCCGCCCCTCGCCATTCCCTTGGGCCGCCCTGGATGCCCAAGCCGCCGGACAACCGGCTCCCCCTGGTGACTGGGCACGCCTACACCTTCTCCCACCAGCCCTGGGCTGCACTCCAGCTCCGCAGGGCCTTCTCTTCCTTCCCGCCGACCACCGTCCCTTTGCCCCTGGGCCCCGCCCTGGGCCCTCCCTCCCTCTGCCCAGCACCAAAGATGGCCGACCGCCCTGGCCCTCGGGGCCGCTGGCACCCTGGGCCGAAGTCTTTCTCCCCACAGCAGCGCAGCTAACAGCAAGGCCCCCTCCCTCAGCAAGGCAGTGGGGGCGCGCCCGGCACCACGGCGTCGGCGTCGAGGGGTACCCCCAAATAAACGACGAGACCAAGGAAAGAGTCCCCCGCATGCCCCCAGGCCAGTGTGGTTGCTGGGCAGGCATGGGAGCAGAAGGGGATTCCAGGCAACTTGGCTGTGCTTCCTGGCGCTCCGAGGGGCTCCTCTAGCAGCACCAGGGCGCGGTGAGCTTGCCAAAACCTGGCCAAGCTCCACCACACCCCCAGAGCCTAGCTGCCTCGCCAACACAGCCTCCGGTGTGTGTGGTGTGTGTCTGGGTCCCTTGCGTGCACCGGCGAGTCCGTCCCTTTCCGTATCCCCATCCGCATCCAGGTCAGGGTCTCTGTGTGTCTGTTCGGGGGTTCAGTGCGGGTCTGAGTGTTGGATCCTCGTTCTCCCCGTGTCTCTCTCTTCCTCTCTCGCTCCGACTACCCCTCCGTGTGCCTGTCTGTCTTTCCCTGTGTGTCTGTGTGTCTGTCTCTGTCAGCCGGGCTCCCGTATCGCTCAGTCCTGTCCTGGTGATGGGGGGTGCGTGGGGGGGGTGTCAGGGGAAGGTTGGCGGGGGAGGGGCCACGGGGGTGGACTGCTGCCCAGGGTCTCTGGTTGGGGAGTTCGGGGCGCTGTGAACACTCCGCATGCCTGCCTCCAAGACCGAACGCCCCCCCTAGGCATCTCGGGTTCCAAACCACAGTGGCAGTGGCGGCGGCGGCGGCGGCGTAGGAGGAGGCGGCGGCGGCGGGAGCGGCGGCGGAGGGGGCGGTCCGGCTGGGAAGTCCAGAGACAGTTGGGGAGATCGCCGGGACTTCTGGGACTCTGAGATGCTGGAGGCGCCTCACCCCAAGGCAGGCTCGCAGGCACGCAGGAGCCAAAGCCAGGGCAGGCGGAGGGGTTGACGAGAGGAGCACGCTGGGGCTCGGAGGCCCAGAGCAGTCTGCTGTGGGTCGCAGCAGCAGCCTCTCAGGCCTCTGGCCCTAGCGGCCTGATGGCAGCGCATCTCTTCTGCTCTTGGAAGCTAAGCAGGGTCGGATCCGCTCAGGACTTGGATGGGAGACCGTTCCCGGGTGCCCTGCACTCTTGTTCTGAGGCTACTTTCTTGGCTTTTTTCTTTCTCCTTCGGCCTCCCTTCTTCTCCCTGTGCCTCCACCGCCCCCCTTTGCCCAGCAAGCCTTCCTCCAAACATCCCTTGCCCCGTTGCCCCCTTACCCCCGGGCACCCCACGGCGGTTCACAGGCCCGCTGGAGCCGCCCGCTACAGCGACAGGCGGCTCCAACCCAGCTCCTCCAACTCCAAGTCACAAGGCCCACCCTCACAGGAACCAGTGGGGCTCGCGGGGGGGCGATGGGAAGGGGGTGGGGAGGCTGAGGCGGCAGAGAGGGCTGCCGCTTCGGAGGGAGGGAGTGGGCGAAGGTGGCGAGGACTGGGGGGGCGATGGGGCGGGGGGAGCGCGTGCGGGAGTTCACCCTGCCTCCCATGCGTGCACTCCCTGGTTCCTGGCCTTGGGGCCCTCATGCCGCCGCCCCTCGCCATTCCCTTGGGCCGCCCTGGATGCCCAAGCCGCCGAACAACCGGCTCCCCCTGGTGACTGGGCACGCCTACACCTTCTCCCACCAGCCCTGGGCTGCGCTCCAGCCCCGCAGGGCCTTCTCTTCCTTCCCGCCGACCACCGTCCCTTTGCCCCTGGGCCCCGCCCTGGGCCCTCCCTCCCTCTGCCCTGCACCAAAATGGCCGACCGCCCTGGCCCTCGGGGCCGCTGGCACCCTGGGCCGAAGTCCTTCTCCCCACAGCAGCGCAGCTAACAGCAAGGCCCGCTCCCTCAGCAAGGCAGTGGGGGCGCGCCCGGCACCACGGCGTCGGCGTCGAGGGGTACCCCCAAATAAACGACGAGACCAAGGAAAGAGTCCCCCGCATGCCCCCAGGCCAGTGTGGTTGCTGGGCAGGCATGGGAGCAGAAGGGGATTCCAGGCAACTTGGCTGTGCTTCCTGGCGCTCCGAGGGGCTCCTCTAGCAGCACCAGGGCGCGGTCAGCTTGCCAAAACCTGGCCAAGCTCCACCACACCCCCAGAGGCTAGCTGCCTCGCCAACACAGCCTCCGGTGTGTGTGGTGTGTGTCTGGGTCCCTTGCGTGCACCGGCGAGTCCGTCCCTTTCCGTGTCCCCATCCGCATCCAGGTCAGGGTCTCTGTCTGTCTGTTCGGGGGTTCAGTGCGGGTCTGTGTGTTGGATCCTCGTTCTCCCCGTGTCTCTCTCTTCCTCTCTCGCTCCGACTACCCCTCCGTGTGCCTCTCTGTCTTTCCCTGTGTGTCTGTGTGTCTGTCTCTGTCAGCCGGGCTCCCGTATCTCTCAGTCCTGTCCTGGTGATGGGGGGTGCGTGGGGGGTTGTCAGGGGAAGGTTCGCGGGGGTGGGGCCACGGGGGTGGACTGCTGCCCAGGGTCTCTGGTTGGGGAGTTCGGGGCGCTGTGAACACTCCGCATGCCTGCCTCCAAGACCGAACGCCCCCCCTAGGCATCTCGGGTTCCAAACCACAGTGGCGGCGGCGGCGGCGGCGTAGGAGGAGGCGACGGCGGCGGGAGCGGCGGCGGAGGGGGCGGTCCGGCTGGGAAGTCCAGAGACAGTTGGGGAGATCGCCGGGACTTCTGCGACTCTGAGATGCTGGAGGCGCCTCACCCCAAGGCAGGCGCGCAGGCACGCAGGAGCCAAGGCCAGGGCAGGCGGAGGGGTTGACGAGAGGAGCACGCTGGGGCTCGGAGGCCAAGAGCAGTCTGCTGGGAGTCGCAGCATCAGCCTCTCAGGCCTTTGGCCCTAGCGGCCTGATGGCAGCGCATCTCTTCTGCTCTTGGAAGCTAAGCAGGGTCGGATCCGCTCAGGACTTGGATGGGAGACCGTTCCCGGGTGCCCTGCACTCTTGTTCTGAGGCTACTTTCTTGGCTTTTTTCTTTCTCCTTCGGCCTCCCTTCTTCTCCCTGTGCCTCCACCGCCCCCCTTTGCCCAGCAAGCCTTCCTCCAAACATCCCTTGCCCCGTTGCCCCCTTACCCCCGGGCACCCCACGGCGGTTCATAGGCCCGCTGGAGCCGCCCGCTGCAGCGACAGGCGGCTCGAATCCAGCTCCTCCAACTCCAAGTCACAAGGCCCACCCTCACAGGAACCAGTGGGGCTCGCTGGGGGGCGATGGGAACGGGGTGTGGAGGCTGAGGCCTCAGAGAGGGCAGCCGCTACGGAGGGAGGGAGTGGGCGAAGGTGGCGAGGACTGGGGGGCGATGGGGAGGGGGGAGCGCGTGCGGGAGTTCACCCTGCCTCCCATGCGTGCCCTCCCTCGTTCCTGCCCTTGGGGCCCTCATGCCGCCGCCCCTCGCCTTTCCCTTGGGTCGCCCTGGATGCCCAAGCCACCGGACAACAGGCTCCCCCTGGTGACTGGGCACGCCTACACCTTCTCCCACCAGCCCTGCGCTGCGCTCCAGCCCCGCAGGGCCTTCTCTTCCTTCCCGCCGACCACCGTCCCTTTGCCCCTGGGCCCCGCCCTGGGCCCTCGCTCCCTCTGCCCAGCACCAAAGATGGCCGACCGCCCTGGACCTTGGGGCCGCTGGCACCCTGAGCCTAAGTCCTTCTCCCCACAGCAGCGCACCTAACAGCGAGGCCCGCTCCCTCAGCAAGGCAGTGGGGGCGCGCCCGGCACCACGGCGTCGGCGTCGAGGGGTACCCCCAAATAAACGACGAGACCAAGGAAAGAGTCCCCCGCATGCCCCCAGGCCAGTGTAGTTGCTGGGCAGGCATGGGAGCAGAAGGGGATTCCAGGCAACTTGGCTGTGCTTCCTGGCGCTCCGAGGGGCTCCTCTAGCAGCACCAGGGCGCGGTCAGCTTGCCAAAACCTGGCCAAGCTCCACCACACCCCCAGAGGCTAGCTGCCTCGCCAACACAGCCTCCGGTGTGTGTGGTGTGTGTCTGGGTCCCTTGCGTGCACCGGCGAGGCTGTCCCTTTCCGTGTCCCCATCCGCATCCAGGTCAGGATCTCTGTGTGTCTGTTCGGGGGTTCAGTGCGGGTCTGTGTGTTGGATCCTCGGTCTCCCCGTGTCTCTCTCTTCCTCTCTCGCTCCGACTACCCCTCCGTGCGTATCTCTGGCTTTCCCTGTGTGTCTTTGTGTCTGTCTATGTCAGCCGGGCTCCCGTATCTCTCAGTCCTGTCCTGGTGATGGGGGGTTCGTGGGGGAGGGGTGTCACGGGAAGGATAGAGGGGGACGGGCCACGGCGGTGGACTGCTGCCCAGGGTCTCTGGTGGCGCCCTTGACTTCGGGCCGCCATTGAGCAAGGCGGGGTGGCTTGCCACGCTAGACCCAGGGCTGCGGTTGGGGAGTTGGGGGCGCTGAGAACACTCCGCATGCCTGCCTCCAAGACCGAACGCCCCCCCTAGGCATCTCGGGTTCCAAACGACAGCGGCGGCGGAGGCGGCGGTGGCGGCGGGGGAGGAGGAGGAGGAGGAGGAGGAGGAGGAGGAGGAGGCGGCGGCGGGAGCGGCGGCGGAGGGGGCGGTCCTGCTGGGAAGTCCAGAGACACTTGGGGAGATCGCCAGGACTTCTGCGACTCTGAGATGCTGGAGGCGCCTCACCCCAAGGCAGGCTCGCAGGCACGCAGGAGCAAAGCACAGGGCAGGTGGAGGGGTGACAAGAGGAGCACGCTGGGGCCCGGAGGCCCAGAGCAGTCTGATGTGGGTCGCAGCAGCAGCCTCTCAGGCCTATGGCCCTAGTGGCCTGATGGCAGCGCATCTCTTCTGCTCTTGGAAGCTAAGCAGGGTCGGATCCGGTCAGGACTTGGATGGGAGACCGTTCCCGGGTGCCCTGGACTCTGGTTCTGAGGCTACTTTCTTGGCTTTTTTCTTTCTCCTTCGGCCTCCCTTCTTCTCCCTGTGCCTCCACCGCCCCCCTTTGCCCAGCAAGCCTTCCTCCAAACATCCCTTGCTCCGCTGCCCCCTTACTCCCGGGCACCCCACGGCGATTCACAGGCCCGCTGGAGCCGCCCGCTGCAGGGACTGGCGGCTCCAACCCAGCTCCTCCAACTCCAAGCAACAAGGCCCACCCTCACAGGAACCAGTGGGGCTCGCTGGGCGGCGATGGGAACGGGGTGGGGAGGTTGAGGCAGCAGAGAGGACAGCCGCAACGGAGGGAGGGAGTGGGCGAAGGTGGCGAGGACTGGGGGGGCGTTGGGGCCGGGGGAGGGCGTGCGGGAGTTGACCCTGCCTCCCATGCGTGCACTCCCTGGTTCCTGGCCTTGGGGCCCTCATGCCGCCGCCCCTCGCCATTCCCTTGGGCCGCCCTGGATGCCCAAGCCGCCGGACAACCGGCTCCCCCTGGTGACTGGGCACGCCTACACCTTCTCCCACCAGCCCTGGGCTGCACTCCAGCTCCGCAGGGCCTTCTCTTCCTTCCCGCCGACCACCGTCCCTTTGCCCCTGGGCCCCGCCCTGGGCCCTCCCTCCCTCTGCCCAGCACCAAAGATGGCCGACCGCCCTGGCCCTCGGGGCCGCTGGCACCCTGGGCCGAAGTCTTTCTCCCCACAGCAGCGCAGCTAACAGCAAGGCCCCCTCCCTCAGCAAGGCAGTGGGGGCGCGCCCGGCACCACGGCGTCGGCGTCGAGGGGTACCCCCAAATAAACGACGAGACCAAGGAAAGAGTCCCCCGCATGCCCCCAGGCCAGTGTGGTTGCTGGGCAGGCATGGGAGCAGAAGGGGATTCCAGGCAACTTGGCTGTGCTTCCTGGCGCTCCGAGGGGCTCCTCTAGCAGCACCAGGGCGCGGTGAGCTTGCCAAAACCTGGCCAAGCTCCACCACACCCCCAGAGCCTAGCTGCCTCGCCAACACAGCCTCCGGTGTGTGTGGTGTGTGTCTGGGTCCCTTGCGTGCACCGGCGAGTCCGTCCCTTTCCGTATCCCCATCCGCATCCAGGTCAGGGTCTCTGTGTGTCTGTTCGGGGGTTCAGTGCGGGTCTGAGTGTTGGATCCTCGTTCTCCCCGTGTCTCTCTCTTCCTCTCTCGCTCCGACTACCCCTCCGTGTGCCTGTCTGTCTTTCCCTGTGTGTCTGTGTGTCTGTCTCTGTCAGCCGGGCTCCCGTATCGCTCAGTCCTGTCCTGGTGATGGGGGGTGCGTGGGGGGGGTGTCAGGGGAAGGTTGGCGGGGGAGGGGCCACGGGGGTGGACTGCTGCCCAGGGTCTCTGGTTGGGGAGTTCGGGGCGCTGTGAACACTCCGCATGCCTGCCTCCAAGACCGAACGCCCCCCCTAGGCATCTCGGGTTCCAAACCACAGTGGCAGTGGCGGCGGCGGCGGCGGCGTAGGAGGAGGCGGCGGCGGCGGGAGCGGCGGCGGAGGGGGCGGTCCGGCTGGGAAGTCCAGAGACAGTTGGGGAGATCGCCGGGACTTCTGGGACTCTGAGATGCTGGAGGCGCCTCACCCCAAGGCAGGCTCGCAGGCACGCAGGAGCCAAAGCCAGGGCAGGCGGAGGGGTTGACGAGAGGAGCACGCTGGGGCTCGGAGGCCCAGAGCAGTCTGCTGTGGGTCGCAGCAGCAGCCTCTCAGGCCTCTGGCCCTAGCGGCCTGATGGCAGCGCATCTCTTCTGCTCTTGGAAGCTAAGCAGGGTCGGATCCGCTCAGGACTTGGATGGGAGACCGTTCCCGGGTGCCCTGCACTCTTGTTCTGAGGCTACTTTCTTGGCTTTTTTCTTTCTCCTTCGGCCTCCCTTCTTCTCCCTGTGCCTCCACCGCCCCCCTTTGCCCAGCAAGCCTTCCTCCAAACATCCCTTGCCCCGTTGCCCCCTTACCCCCGGGCACCCCACGGCGGTTCACAGGCCCGCTGGAGCCGCCCGCTACAGCGACAGGCGGCTCCAACCCAGCTCCTCCAACTCCAAGTCACAAGGCCCACCCTCACAGGAACCAGTGGGGCTCGCGGGGGGGCGATGGGAAGGGGGTGGGGAGGCTGAGGCGGCAGAGAGGGCTGCCGCTTCGGAGGGAGGGAGTGGGCGAAGGTGGCGAGGACTGGGGGGGCGATGGGGCGGGGGGAGCGCGTGCGGGAGTTCACCCTGCCTCCCATGCGTGCACTCCCTGGTTCCTGGCCTTGGGGCCCTCATGCCGCCGCCCCTCGCCATTCCCTTGGGCCGCCCTGGATGCCCAAGCCGCCGAACAACCGGCTCCCCCTGGTGACTGGGCACGCCTACACCTTCTCCCACCAGCCCTGGGCTGCGCTCCAGCCCCGCAGGGCCTTCTCTTCCTTCCCGCCGACCACCGTCCCTTTGCCCCTGGGCCCCGCCCTGGGCCCTCCCTCCCTCTGCCCTGCACCAAAATGGCCGACCGCCCTGGCCCTCGGGGCCGCTGGCACCCTGGGCCGAAGTCCTTCTCCCCACAGCAGCGCAGCTAACAGCAAGGCCCGCTCCCTCAGCAAGGCAGTGGGGGCGCGCCCGGCACCACGGCGTCGGCGTCGAGGGGTACCCCCAAATAAACGACGAGACCAAGGAAAGAGTCCCCCGCATGCCCCCAGGCCAGTGTGGTTGCTGGGCAGGCATGGGAGCAGAAGGGGATTCCAGGCAACTTGGCTGTGCTTCCTGGCGCTCCGAGGGGCTCCTCTAGCAGCACCAGGGCGCGGTCAGCTTGCCAAAACCTGGCCAAGCTCCACCACACCCCCAGAGGCTAGCTGCCTCGCCAACACAGCCTCCGGTGTGTGTGGTGTGTGTCTGGGTCCCTTGCGTGCACCGGCGAGTCCGTCCCTTTCCGTGTCCCCATCCGCATCCAGGTCAGGGTCTCTGTCTGTCTGTTCGGGGGTTCAGTGCGGGTCTGTGTGTTGGATCCTCGTTCTCCCCGTGTCTCTCTCTTCCTCTCTCGCTCCGACTACCCCTCCGTGTGCCTCTCTGTCTTTCCCTGTGTGTCTGTGTGTCTGTCTCTGTCAGCCGGGCTCCCGTATCTCTCAGTCCTGTCCTGGTGATGGGGGGTGCGTGGGGGGTTGTCAGGGGAAGGTTCGCGGGGGTGGGGCCACGGGGGTGGACTGCTGCCCAGGGTCTCTGGTTGGGGAGTTCGGGGCGCTGTGAACACTCCGCATGCCTGCCTCCAAGACCGAACGCCCCCCCTAGGCATCTCGGGTTCCAAACCACAGTGGCGGCGGCGGCGGCGGCGTAGGAGGAGGCGACGGCGGCGGGAGCGGCGGCGGAGGGGGCGGTCCGGCTGGGAAGTCCAGAGACAGTTGGGGAGATCGCCGGGACTTCTGCGACTCTGAGATGCTGGAGGCGCCTCACCCCAAGGCAGGCGCGCAGGCACGCAGGAGCCAAGGCCAGGGCAGGCGGAGGGGTTGACGAGAGGAGCACGCTGGGGCTCGGAGGCCAAGAGCAGTCTGCTGGGAGTCGCAGCATCAGCCTCTCAGGCCTTTGGCCCTAGCGGCCTGATGGCAGCGCATCTCTTCTGCTCTTGGAAGCTAAGCAGGGTCGGATCCGCTCAGGACTTGGATGGGAGACCGTTCCCGGGTGCCCTGCACTCTTGTTCTGAGGCTACTTTCTTGGCTTTTTTCTTTCTCCTTCGGCCTCCCTTCTTCTCCCTGTGCCTCCACCGCCCCCCTTTGCCCAGCAAGCCTTCCTCCAAACATCCCTTGCCCCGTTGCCCCCTTACCCCCGGGCACCCCACGGCGGTTCATAGGCCCGCTGGAGCCGCCCGCTGCAGCGACAGGCGGCTCGAATCGAGCTCCTCCAACTCCAAGTCACAAGGCCCACCCTCACAGGAACCAGTGGGGCTCGCTGGGGGGCGATGGGAACGGGGTGTGGAGGCTGAGGCCTCAGAGAGGGCAGCCGCTACGGAGGGAGGGAGTGGGCGAAGGTGGCGAGGACTGGGGGGCGATGGGGAGGGGGGAGCGCGTGCGGGAGTTCACCCTGCCTCCCATGCGTGCCCTCCCTCGTTCCTGCCCTTGGGGCCCTCATGCCGCCGCCCCTTGCCTTTCCCTTGGGTCGCCCTGGATGCCCAAGCCACCGGACAACAGGCTCCCCCTGGTGACTGGGCACGCCTACACCTTCTCCCACCAGCCCTGCGCTGCGCTCCAGCCCCGCAGGGCCTTCTCTTCCTTCCCGCCGACCACCGTCCCTTTGCCCCTGGGCCCCGCCCTGGGCCCTCGCTCCCTCTGCCCAGCACCAAAGATGGCCGACCGCCCTGGACCTTGGGGCCGCTGGCACCCTGAGCCTAAGTCCTTCTCCCCACAGCAGCGCACCTAACAGCGAGGCCCGCTCCCTCAGCAAGGCAGTGGGGGCGCGCCCGGCACCACGGCGTCGGCGTCGAGGGGTACCCCCAAATAAACGACGAGACCAAGGAAAGAGTCCCCCGCATGCCCCCAGGCCAGTGTAGTTGCTGGGCAGGCATGGGAGCAGAAGGGGATTCCAGGCAACTTGGCTGTGCTTCCTGGCGCTCCGAGGGGCTCCTCTAGCAGCACCAGGGCGCGGTCAGCTTGCCAAAACCTGGCCAAGCTCCACCACACCCCCAGAGGCTAGCTGCCTCGCCAACACAGCCTCCGGTGTGTGTGGTGTGTGTCTGGGTCCCTTGCGTGCACCGGCGAGGCTGTCCCTTTCCGTGTCCCCATCCGCATCCAGGTCAGGATCTCTGTGTGTCTGTTCGGGGGTTCAGTGCGGGTCTGTGTGTTGGATCCTCGGTCTCCCCGTGTCTCTCTCTTCCTCTCTCGCTCCGACTACCCCTCCGTGCGTATCTCTGGCTTTCCCTGTGTGTCTTTGTGTCTGTCTATGTCAGCCGGGCTCCCGTATCTCTCAGTCCTGTCCTGGTGATGGGGGGTTCGTGGGGGAGGGGTGTCACGGGAAGGATAGAGGGGGACGGGCCACGGCGGTGGACTGCTGCCCAGGGTCTCTGGTGGCGCCCTTGACTTCGGGCCGCCATTGAGCAAGGCGGGGTGGCTTGCCACGCTAGACCCAGGGCTGCGGTTGGGGAGTTGGGGGCGCTGAGAACACTCCGCATGCCTGCCTCCAAGACCGAACGCCCCCCCTAGGCATCTCGGGTTCCAAACGACAGCGGCGGCGGAGGCGGCGGTGGCGGCGGGGGAGGAGGAGGAGGAGGAGGAGGAGGAGGAGGAGGAGGCGGCGGCGGGAGCGGCGGCGGAGGGGGCGGTCCTGCTGGGAAGTCCAGAGACACTTGGGGAGATCGCCAGGACTTCTGCGACTCTGAGATGCTGGAGGCGCCTCACCCCAAGGCAGGCTCGCAGGCACGCAGGAGCAAAGCACAGGGCAGGTGGAGGGGTGACAAGAGGAGCACGCTGGGGCCCGGAGGCCCAGAGCAGTCTGATGTGGGTCGCAGCAGCAGCCTCTCAGGCCTATGGCCCTAGTGGCCTGATGGCAGCGCATCTCTTCTGCTCTTGGAAGCTAAGCAGGGTCGGATCCGGTCAGGACTTGGATGGGAGACCGTTCCCGGGTGCCCTGGACTCTGGTTCTGAGGCTACTTTCTTGGCTTTTTTCTTTCTCCTTCGGCCTCCCTTCTTCTCCCTGTGCCTCCACCGCCCCCCTTTGCCCAGCAAGCCTTCCTCCAAACATCCCTTGCTCCGCTGCCCCCTTACTCCCGGGCACCCCACGGCGATTCACAGGCCCGCTGGAGCCGCCCGCTGCAGGGACTGGCGGCTCCAACCCAGCTCCTCCAACTCCAAGCAACAAGGCCCACCCTCACAGGAACCAGTGGGGCTCGCTGGGCGGCGATGGGAACGGGGTGGGGAGGTTGAGGCAGCAGAGAGGACAGCCGCAACGGAGGGAGGGAGTGGGCGAAGGTGGCGAGGACTGGGGGGGCGTTGGGGCCGGGGGAGGGCGTGCGGGAGTTGACCCTGCCTCCCATGCGTGCACTCCCTGGTTCCTGGCCTTGGGGCCCTCATGCCGCCGCCCCTCGCCATTCCCTTGGGCCGCCCTGGATGCCCAAGCCGCCGGACAACCGGCTCCCCCTGGTGACTGGGCACGCCTACACCTTCTCCCACCAGCCCTGGGCTGCACTCCAGCTCCGCAGGGCCTTCTCTTCCTTCCCGCCGACCACCGTCCCTTTGCCCCTGGGCCCCGCCCTGGGCCCTCCCTCCCTCTGCCCAGCACCAAAGATGGCCGACCGCCCTGGCCCTCGGGGCCGCTGGCACCCTGGGCCGAAGTCTTTCTCCCCACAGCAGCGCAGCTAACAGCAAGGCCCCCTCCCTCAGCAAGGCAGTGGGGGCGCGCCCGGCACCACGGCGTCGGCGTCGAGGGGTACCCCCAAATAAACGACGAGACCAAGGAAAGAGTCCCCCGCATGCCCCCAGGCCAGTGTGGTTGCTGGGCAGGCATGGGAGCAGAAGGGGATTCCAGGCAACTTGGCTGTGCTTCCTGGCGCTCCGAGGGGCTCCTCTAGCAGCACCAGGGCGCGGTGAGCTTGCCAAAACCTGGCCAAGCTCCACCACACCCCCAGAGCCTAGCTGCCTCGCCAACACAGCCTCCGGTGTGTGTGGTGTGTGTCTGGGTCCCTTGCGTGCACCGGCGAGTCCGTCCCTTTCCGTATCCCCATCCGCATCCAGGTCAGGGTCTCTGTGTGTCTGTTCGGGGGTTCAGTGCGGGTCTGAGTGTTGGATCCTCGTTCTCCCCGTGTCTCTCTCTTCCTCTCTCGCTCCGACTACCCCTCCGTGTGCCTGTCTGTCTTTCCCTGTGTGTCTGTGTGTCTGTCTCTGTCAGCCGGGCTCCCGTATCGCTCAGTCCTGTCCTGGTGATGGGGGGTGCGTGGGGGGGGTGTCAGGGGAAGGTTGGCGGGGGAGGGGCCACGGGGGTGGACTGCTGCCCAGGGTCTCTGGTTGGGGAGTTCGGGGCGCTGTGAACACTCCGCATGCCTGCCTCCAAGACCGAACGCCCCCCCTAGGCATCTCGGGTTCCAAACCACAGTGGCAGTGGCGGCGGCGGCGGCGGCGTAGGAGGAGGCGGCGGCGGCGGGAGCGGCGGCGGAGGGGGCGGTCCGGCTGGGAAGTCCAGAGACAGTTGGGGAGATCGCCGGGACTTCTGGGACTCTGAGATGCTGGAGGCGCCTCACCCCAAGGCAGGCTCGCAGGCACGCAGGAGCCAAGGCCAGGGCAGGCGGAGGGGTTGACGAGAGGAGCACGCTGGGGCTCGGAGGCCCAGAGCAGTCTGCTGTGGGTCGCAGCAGCAGCCTCTCAGGCCTCTGGCCCTAGCGGCCTGATGGCAGCGCATCTCTTCTGCTCTTGGAAGCTAAGCAGGGTCGGATCCGCTCAGGACTTGGATGGGAGACCGTTCCCGGGTGCCCTGCACTCTTGTTCTGAGGCTACTTTCTTGGCTTTTTTCTTTCTCCTTCGGCCTCCCTTCTTCTCCCTGTGCCTCCACCGCCCCCCTTTGCCCAGCAAGCCTTCCTCCAAACATCCCTTGCCCCGTTGCCCCCTTACCCCCGGGCACCCCACGGCGGTTCACAGGCCCGCTGGAGCCGCCCGCTGCAGCGACAGGCGGCTCCAACCCAGCTCCTCCAACTCCAAGTCACAAGGCCCACCCTCACAGGAACCAGTGGGGCTCGCGGGGGGGCGATGGGAAGGGGGTGGGGAGGCTGAGGCGGCAGAGAGGGCTGCCGCTTCGGAGGGAGGGAGTGGGCGAAGGTGGCGAGGACTGGGGGGGCGATGGGGCGGGGGGAGCGCGGGCGGGAGTTCACCCTGCCTCCCATGCGTGCACTCCCTGGTTCCTGGCCTTGGGGCCCTCATGCCGCCGCCCCTCGCCATTCCCTTGGGCCGCCCTGGATGCCCAAGCCGCCGAACAACCGGCTCCCCCTGGTGACTGGGCACGCCTACACCTTCTCCCACCAGCCCTGGGCTGCGCTCCAGCCCCGCAGGGCCTTCTCTTCCTTCCCGCCGACCACCGTCCCTTTGCCCCTGGGCCCCGCCCTGGGCCCTCCCTCCCTCTGCCCAGCACCAAAATGGCCGACCGCCCTGGCCCTCGGGGCCGCTGGCACCCTGGGCCGAAGTCCTTCTCCCCACAGCAGCGCAGCTAACAGCAAGGCCCGCTCCCTCAGCAAGGCAGTGGGGGCGCGCCCGGCACCACGGCGTCGGCGTCGAGGGGTACCCCCAAATAAACGACGAGACCAAGGAAAGAGTCCCCCGCATGCCCCCAGGCCAGTGTGGTTGCTGGGCAGGCATGGGAGCAGAAGGGGATTCCAGGCAACTTGGCTGTGCTTCCTGGCGCTCCGAGGGGCTCCTCTAGCAGCACCAGGGCGCGGTCAGCTTGCCAAAACCTGGCCAAGCTCCACCACACCCCCAGAGGCTAGCTGCCTCGCCAACACAGCCTCCGGTGTGTGTGGTGTGTGTCTGGGTCCCTTGCGTGCACCGGCGAGTCCGTCCCTTTCCGTGTCCCCATCCGCATCCAGGTCAGGGTCTCTGTCTGTCTGTTCGGGGGTTCAGTGCGGGTCTGTGTGTTGGATCCTCGTTCTCCCCGTGTCTCTCTCTTCCTCTCTCGCTCCGACTACCCCTCCGTGTGCCTCTCTGTCTTTCCCTGTGTGTCTGTGTGTCTGTCTCTGTCAGCCGGGCTCCCGTATCTCTCAGTCCTGTCCTGGTGATGGGGGGTGCGTGGGGGGTTGTCAGGGGAAGGTTGGCGGGGGTGGGGCCACGGGGGTGGACTGCTGCCCAGGGTCTCTGGTTGGGGAGTTCGGGGCGCTGTGAACACTCCGCATGCCTGCCTCCAAGACCGAACGCCCCCCCTAGGCATCTCGGGTTCCAAACCACAGTGGCGGCGGCGGCGGCGGCGGCGGCGTAGGAGGAGGCGACGGCGGCGGGAGCGGCGGCGGAGGGGGCGGTCCGGCTGGGAAGTCCAGAGACAGTTGGGGAGATCGCCGGGACTTCTGCGACTCTGAGATGCTGGAGGCGCCTCACCCCAAGGCAGGCGCGCAGGCACGCAGGAGCCAAGGCCAGGGCAGGCGGAGGGGTTGACGAGAGGAGCACGCTGGGGCTCGGAGGCCAAGAGCAGTCTGCTGGGAGTCGCAGCATCAGCCTCTCAGGCCTTTGGCCCTAGCGGCCTGATGGCAGCGCATCTCTTCTGCTCTTGGAAGCTAAGCAGGGTCGGATCCGCTCAGGACTTGGATGGGAGACCGTTCCCGGGTGCCCTGCACTCTTGTTCTGAGGCTACTTTCTTGGCTTTTTTCTTTCTCCTTCGGCCTCCCTTCTTCTCCCTGTGCCTCCACCGCCCCCCTTTGCCCAGCAAGCCTTCCTCCAAACATCCCTTGCCCCGTTGCCCCCTTACCCCCGGGCACCCCACGGCGGTTCATAGGCCCGCTGGAGCCGCCCGCTGCAGCGACAGGCGGCTCGAATCCAGCTCCTCCAACTCCAAGTCACAAGGCCCACCCTCACAGGAACCAGTGGGGCTCGCTGGGGGGCGATGGGAACGGGGTGTGGAGGCTGAGGCCTCAGAGAGGGCAGCCGCTACGGAGGGAGGGAGTGGGCGAAGGTGGCGAGGACTGGGGGGCGATGGGGAGGGGGGAGCGCGTGCGGGAGTTCACCCTGCCTCCCATGCGTGCCCTCCCTCGTTCCTGCCCTTGGGGCCCTCATGCCGCCGCCCCTCGCCTTTCCCTTGGGTCGCCCTGGATGCCCAAGCCACCGGACAACAGGCTCCCCCTGGTGACTGGGCACGCCTACACCTTCTCCCACCAGCCCTGCGCTGCGCTCCAGCCCCGCAGGGCCTTCTCTTCCTTCCCGCCGACCACCGTCCCTTTGCCCCTGGGCCCCGCCCTGGGCCCTCGCTCCCTCTGCCCAGCACCAAAGATGGCCGACCGCCCTGGACCTTGGGGCCGCTGGCACCCTGAGCCTAAGTCCTTCTCCCCACAGCAGCGCACCTAACAGCGAGGCCCGCTCCCTCAGCAAGGCAGTGGGGGCGCGCCCGGCACCACGGCGTCGGCGTCGAGGGGTACCCCCAAATAAACGACGAGACCAAGGAAAGAGTCCCCCGCATGCCCCCAGGCCAGTGTAGTTGCTGGGCAGGCATGGGAGCAGAAGGGGATTCCAGGCAACTTGGCTGTGCTTCCTGGCGCTCCGAGGGGCTCCTCTAGCAGCACCAGGGCGCGGTCAGCTTGCCAAAACCTGGCCAAGCTCCACCACACCCCCAGAGGCTAGCTGCCTCGCCAACACAGCCTCCGGTGTGTGTGGTGTGTGTCTGGGTCCCTTGCGTGCACCGGCGAGGCTGTCCCTTTCCGTGTCCCCATCCGCATCCAGGTCAGGATCTCTGTGTGTCTGTTCGGGGGTTCAGTGCGGGTCTGTGTGTTGGATCCTCGGTCTCCCCGTGTCTCTCTCTTCCTCTCTCGCTCCGACTACCCCTCCGTGCGTATCTCTGGCTTTCCCTGTGTGTCTTTGTGTCTGTCTATGTCAGCCGGGCTCCCATATCTCTCAGTCCTGTCCTGGTGATGGGGGGTTCGTGGGGGGGGGTGTCACGGGAAGGTTAGAGGGGGACGGGCCACGGCGGTGGACTGCTGCCCAGGGTCTCTGGTGGCGCCCTTGACTTCGGGCCGCCATTGAGCAAGGCGGGGTGGCTTGCCACGCTAGACCCAGGGCTGCGGTTGGGGAGTTGGGGGCGCTGAGAACACTCCGCATGCCTGCCTCCAAGACCGAACGCCCCCCCTAGGCATCTCGGGTTCCAAACGACAGCGGCGGCGGAGGCGGCGGTGGCGGCGGGGGAGGAGGAGGAGGAGGAGGAGGAGGAGGAGGAGGAGGAGGCGGCGGCGGGAGCGGCGGCGGAGGGGGCGGTCCTGCTGGGAAGTCCAGAGACACTTGGGGAGATCGCCAGGACTTCTGCGACTCTGAGATGCTGGAGGCGCCTCACCCCAAGGCAGGCTCGCAGGCACGCAGGAGCAAAGCACAGGGCAGGTGGAGGGGTGACAAGAGGAGCACGCTGGGGCCCGGAGGCCCAGAGCAGTCTGATGTGGGTCGCAGCAGCAGCCTCTCAGGCCTATGGCCCTAGTGGCCTGATGGCAGCGCATCTCTTCTGCTCTTGGAAGCTAAGCAGGGTCGGATCCGGTCAGGACTTGGATGGGAGACCGTTCCCGGGTGCCCTGGACTCTGGTTCTGAGGCTACTTTCTTGGCTTTTTTCTTTCTCCTTCGGCCTCCCTTCTTCTCCCTGTGCCTCCACCGCCCCCCTTTGCCCAGCAAGCCTTCCTCCAAACATCCCTTGCTCCGCTGCCCCCTTACTCCCGGGCACCCCACGGCGATTCACAGGCCCGCTGGAGCCGCCCGCTGCAGGGACTGGCGGCTCCAACCCAGCTCCTCCAACTCCAAGCAACAAGGCCCACCCTCACAGGAACCAGTGGGGCTCGCTGGGCGGCGATGGGAACGGGGTGGGGAGGTTGAGGCAGCAGAGAGGACAGCCGCAACGGAGGGAGGGAGTGGGCGAAGGTGGCGAGGACTGGGGGGGCGTTGGGGCCGGGGGAGGGCGTGCGGGAGTTGACCCTGCCTCCCATGCGTGCACTCCCTGGTTCCTGGCCTTGGGGCCCTCATGCCGCCGCCCCTCGCCATTCCCTTGGGCCGCCCTGGATGCCCAAGCCGCCGGACAACCGGCTCCCCCTGGTGACTGGGCACGCCTACACCTTCTCCCACCAGCCCTGGGCTGCACTCCAGCTCCGCAGGGCCTTCTCTTCCTTCCCGCCGACCACCGTCCCTTTGCCCCTGGGCCCCGCCCTGGGCCCTCCCTCCCTCTGCCCAGCACCAAAGATGGCCGACCGCCCTGGCCCTCGGGGCCGCTGGCACCCTGGGCCGAAGTCTTTCTCCCCACAGCAGCGCAGCTAACAGCAAGGCCCCCTCCCTCAGCAAGGCAGTGGGGGCGCGCCCGGCACCACGGCGTCGGCGTCGAGGGGTACCCCCAAATAAACGACGAGACCAAGGAAAGAGTCCCCCGCATGCCCCCAGGCCAGTGTGGTTGCTGGGCAGGCATGGGAGCAGAAGGGGATTCCAGGCAACTTGGCTGTGCTTCCTGGCGCTCCGAGGGGCTCCTCTAGCAGCACCAGGGCGCGGTGAGCTTGCCAAAACCTGGCCAAGCTCCACCACACCCCCAGAGCCTAGCTGCCTCGCCAACACAGCCTCCGGTGTGTGTGGTGTGTGTCTGGGTCCCTTGCGTGCACCGGCGAGTCCGTCCCTTTCCGTATCCCCATCCGCATCCAGGTCAGGGTCTCTGTGTGTCTGTTCGGGGGTTCAGTGCGGGTCTGAGTGTTGGATCCTCGTTCTCCCCGTGTCTCTCTCTTCCTCTCTCGCTCCGACTACCCCTCCGTGTGCCTGTCTGTCTTTCCCTGTGTGTCTGTGTGTCTGTCTCTGTCAGCCGGGCTCCCGTATCGCTCAGTCCTGTCCTGGTGATGGGGGGTGCGTGGGGGGGGTGTCAGGGGAAGGTTGGCGGGGGAGGGGCCACGGGGGTGGACTGCTGCCCAGGGTCTCTGGTTGGGGAGTTCGGGGCGCTGTGAACACTCTGCATGCCTGCCTCCAAGACCGAACGCCCCCCCTAGGCATCTCGGGTTCCAAACCACAGTGGCAGTGGCGGCGGCGGCGGCGGCGTAGGAGGAGGCGGCGGCGGCGGGAGCGGCGGCGGAGGGGGCGGTCCGGCTGGGAAGTCCAGAGACAGTTGGGGAGATCGCCGGGACTTCTGGGACTCTGAGATGCTGGAGGCGCCTCACCCCAAGGCAGGCTCGCAGGCACGCAGGAGCCAAGGCCAGGGCAGGCGGAGGGGTTGACGAGAGGAGCACGCTGGGGCTCGGAGGCCCAGAGCAGTCTGCTGTGGGTCGCAGCAGCAGCCTCTCAGGCCTCTGGCCCTAGCGGCCTGATGGCAGCGCATCTCTTCTGCTCTTGGAAGCTAAGCAGGGTCGGATCCGCTCAGGACTTGGATGGGAGACCGTTCCCGGGTGCCCTGCACTCTTGTTCTGAGGCTACTTTCTTGGCTTTTTTCTTTCTCCTTCGGCCTCCCTTCTTCTCCCTGTGCCTCCACCGCCCCCCTTTGCCCAGCAAGCCTTCCTCCAAACATCCCTTGCCCCGTTGCCCCCTTACCCCCGGGCACCCCACGGCGGTTCACAGGCCCGCTGGAGCCGCCCGCTGCAGCGACAGGCGGCTCCAACCCAGCTCCTCCAACTACAAGTCACAAGGCCCACCCTCACAGGAACCAGTGGGGCTCGCGGGGGGGCGATGGGAAGGGGGTGGGGAGGCTGAGGCGGCAGAGAGGGCTGCCGCTTCGGAGGGAGGGAGTGGGCGAAGGTGGCGAGGACTGGGGGGGCGATGGGGCGGGGGGAGCGCGGGCGGGAGTTCACCCTGCCTCCCATGCGTGCACTCCCTGGTTCCTGGCCTTGGGGCCCTCATGCCGCCGCCCCTCGCCATTCCCTTGGGCCGCCCTGGATGCCCAAGCCGCCGAACAACCGGCTCCCCCTGGTGACTGGGCACGCCTACACCTTCTCCCACCAGCCCTGGGCTGCGCTCCAGCCCCGCAGGGCCTTCTCTTCCTTCCCGCCGACCACCGTCCCTTTGCCCCTGGGCACCGCCCTGGGCCCTCCCTCCCTCTGCCCAGCACCAAAATGGCCGACCGCCCTGGCCCTCGGGGCCGCTGGCACCCTGGGCCGAAGTCCTTCTCCCCACAGCAGCGCAGCTAACAGCAAGGCCCGCTCCCTCAGCAAGGCAGTGGGGGCGCGCCCGGCACCACGGCGTCGGCGTCGAGGGGTACCCCTAAATAAACGACGAGACCAAGGAAAGAGTCCCCCGCATGCCCCCAGGCCAGTGTGGTTGCTGGGCAGGCATGGGAGCAGAAGGGGATTCCAGGCAACTTGGCTGTGCTTCCTGGCGCTCCGAGGGGCTCCTCTAGCAGCACCAGGGCGAGGTCAGCTTGCCAAAACCTGGCCAAGCTCCACCACACCCCCAGAGGCTAGCTGCCTCGCCAACACAGCCTCCGGTGTGTGTGGTGTGTGTCTGGGTCCCTTGCGTGCACCGGCGAGTCCGTCCCTTTCCGTGTCCCCATCCGCATCCAGGTCAGGGTCTCTGTCTGTCTGTTCGGGGGTTCAGTGCGGGTCTGTGTGTTGGATCCTCGTTCTCCCCGTGTCTCTCTCTTCCTCTCTCGCTCCGACTACCCCTCCGTGTGCCTCTCTGTCTTTCCCTGTGTGTCTGTGTGTCTGTCTCTGTCAGCCGGGCTCCCGTATCTCTCAGTCCTGTCCTGGTGATGGGGGGTGCGTGGGGGGTTGTCAGGGGAAGGTTGGCGGGGGTGGGGCCACGGGGGTGGACTGCTGCCCAGGGTCTCTGGTTGGGGAGTTCGGGGCGCTGTGAACACTCCGCATGCCTGCCTCCAAGACCGAACGCCCCCCCTAGGCATCTCGGGTTCCAAACCACAGTGGCGGCGGCGGCGGCGGCGGCGGCGTAGGAGGAGGCGACGGCGGCGGGAGCGGCGGCGGAGGGGGCGGTCCGGCTGGGAAGTCCAGAGACAGTTGGGGAGATCGCCGGGACTTCTGCGACTCTGAGATGCTGGAGGCGCCTCACCCCAAGGCAGGCGCGCAGGCACGCAGGAGCCAAGGCCAGGGCAGGCGGAGGGGTTGACGAGAGGAGCACGCTGGGGCTCGGAGGCCAAGAGCAGTCTGCTGGGAGTCGCAGCATCAGCCTCTCAGGCCTTTGGCCCTAGCGGCCTGATGGCAGCGCATCTCTTCTGCTCTTGGAAGCTAAGCAGGGTCGGATCCGCTCAGGACTTGGATGGGAGACCGTTCCCGGGTGCCCTGCACTCTTGTTCTGAGGCTACTTTCTTGGCTTTTTTCTTTCTCCTTCGGCCTCCCTTCTTCTCCCTGTGCCTCCACCGCCCCCCTTTGCCCAGCAAGCCTTCCTCCAAACATCCCTTGCCCCGTTGCCCCCTTACCCCCGGGCACCCCACGGCGGTTCATAGGCCCGCTGGAGCCGCCCGCTGCAGCGACAGGCGGCTCGAATCCAGCTCCTCCAACTCCAAGTCACAAGGCCCACCCTCACAGGAACCAGTGGGGCTCGCTGGGGGGCGATGGGAACGGGGTGTGGAGGCTGAGGCCTCAGAGAGGGCAGCCGCTACGGAGGGAGGGAGTGGGCGAAGGTGGCGAGGACTGGGGGGCGATGGGGAGGGGGGAGCGCGTGCGGGAGTTCACCCTGCCTCCCATGCGTGCCCTCCCTCGTTCCTGCCCTTGGGGCCCTCATGCCGCCGCCCCTCGCCTTTCCCTTGGGTCGCCCTGGATGCCCAAGCCACCGGACAACAGGCTCCCCCTGGTGACTGGGCACGCCTACACCTTCTCCCACCAGCCCTGCGCTGCGCTCCAGCCCCGCAGGGCCTTCTCTTCCTTCCCGCCGACCACCGTCCCTTTGCCCCTGGGCCCCGCCCTGGGCCCTCGCTCCCTCTGCCCAGCACCAAAGATGGCCGACCGCCCTGGACCTTGGGGCCGCTGGCACCCTGAGCCTAAGTCCTTCTCCCCACAGCAGCGCACCTAACAGCGAGGCCCGCTCCCTCAGCAAGGCAGTGGGGGCGCGCCCGGCACCACGGCGTCGGCGTCGAGGGGTACCCCCAAATAAACGACGAGACCAAGGAAAGAGTCCCCCGCATGCCCCCAGGCCAGTGTAGTTGCTGGGCAGGCATGGGAGCAGAAGGGGATTCCAGGCAACTTGGCTGTGCTTCCTGGCGCTCCGAGGGGCTCCTCTAGCAGCACCAGGGCGCGGTCAGCTTGCCAAAACCTGGCCAAGCTCCACCACACCCCCAGAGGCTAGCTGCCTCGCCAACACAGCCTCCGGTGTGTGTGGTGTGTGTCTGGGTCCCTTGCGTGCACCGGCGAGGCTGTCCCTTTCCGTGTCCCCATCCGCATCCAGGTCAGGATCTCTGTGTGTCTGTTCGGGGGTTCAGTGCGGGTCTGTGTGTTGGATCCTCGGTCTCCCCGTGTCTCTCTCTTCCTCTCTCGCTCCGACTACCCCTCCGTGCGTATCTCTGGCTTTCCCTGTGTGTCTTTGTGTCTGTCTATGTCAGCCGGGCTCCCGTATCTCTCAGTCCTGTCCTGGTGATGGGGGGTTCGTGGGGGAGGGGTGTCACGGGAAGGATAGAGGGGGACGGGCCACGGCGGTGGACTGCTGCCCAGGGTCTCTGGTGGCGCCCTTGACTTCGGGCCGCCATTGAGCAAGGCGGGGTGGCTTGCCACGCTAGACCCAGGGCTGCGGTTGGGGAGTTGGGGGCGCTGAGAACACTCCGCATGCCTGCCTCCAAGACCGAACGCCCCCCCTAGGCATCTCGGGTTCCAAACGACAGCGGCGGCGGAGGCGGCGGTGGCGGCGGGGGAGGAGGAGGAGGAGGAGGAGGAGGAGGAGGAGGAGGCGGCGGCGGGAGCGGCGGCGGAGGGGGCGGTCCTGCTGGGAAGTCCAGAGACACTTGGGGAGATCGCCAGGACTTCTGCGACTCTGAGATGCTGGAGGCGCCTCACCCCAAGGCAGGCTCGCAGGCACGCAGGAGCAAAGCACAGGGCAGGTGGAGGGGTGACAAGAGGAGCACGCTGGGGCCCGGAGGCCCAGAGCAGTCTGATGTGGGTCGCAGCAGCAGCCTCTCAGGCCTATGGCCCTAGTGGCCTGATGGCAGCGCATCTCTTCTGCTCTTGGAAGCTAAGCAGGGTCGGATCCGGTCAGGACTTGGATGGGAGACCGTTCCCGGGTGCCCTGGACTCTGGTTCTGAGGCTACTTTCTTGGCTTTTTTCTTTCTCCTTCGGCCTCCCTTCTTCTCCCTGTGCCTCCACCGCCCCCCTTTGCCCAGCAAGCCTTCCTCCAAACATCCCTTGCTCCGCTGCCCCCTTACTCCCGGGCACCCCACGGCGATTCACAGGCCCGCTGGAGCCGCCCGCTGCAGGGACTGGCGGCTCCAACCCAGCTCCTCCAACTCCAAGCAACAAGGCCCACCCTCACAGGAACCAGTGGGGCTCGCTGGGCGGCGATGGGAACGGGGTGGGGAGGTTGAGGCAGCAGAGAGGACAGCCGCAACGGAGGGAGGGAGTGGGCGAAGGTGGCGAGGACTGGGGGGGCGTTGGGGCCGGGGGAGGGCGTGCGGGAGTTGACCCTGCCTCCCATGCGTGCACTCCCTGGTTCCTGGCCTTGGGGCCCTCATGCCGCCGCCCCTCGCCATTCCCTTGGGCCGCCCTGGATGCCCAAGCCGCCGGACAACCGGCTCCCCCTGGTGACTGGGCACGCCTACACCTTCTCCCACCAGCCCTGGGCTGCACTCCAGCTCCGCAGGGCCTTCTCTTCCTTCCCGCCGACCACCGTCCCTTTGCCCCTGGGCCCCGCCCTGGGCCCTCCCTCCCTCTGCCCAGCACCAAAGATGGCCGACCGCCCTGGCCCTCGGGGCCGCTGGCACCCTGGGCCGAAGTCTTTCTCCCCACAGCAGCGCAGCTAACAGCAAGGCCCCCTCCCTCAGCAAGGCAGTGGGGGCGCGCCCGGCACCACGGCGTCGGCGTCGAGGGGTACCCCCAAATAAACGACGAGACCAAGGAAAGAGTCCCCCGCATGCCCCCAGGCCAGTGTGGTTGCTGGGCAGGCATGGGAGCAGAAGGGGATTCCAGGCAACTTGGCTGTGCTTCCTGGCGCTCCGAGGGGCTCCTCTAGCAGCACCAGGGCGCGGTGAGCTTGCCAAAACCTGGCCAAGCTCCACCACACCCCCAGAGCCTAGCTGCCTCGCCAACACAGCCTCCGGTGTGTGTGGTGTGTGTCTGGGTCCCTTGCGTGCACCGGCGAGTCCGTCCCTTTCCGTATCCCCATCCGCATCCAGGTCAGGGTCTCTGTGTGTCTGTTCGGGGGTTCAGTGCGGGTCTGAGTGTTGGATCCTCGTTCTCCCCGTGTCTCTCTCTTCCTCTCTCGCTCCGACTACCCCTCCGTGTGCCTGTCTGTCTTTCCCTGTGTGTCTGTGTGTCTGTCTCTGTCAGCCGGGCTCCCGTATCGCTCAGTCCTGTCCTGGTGATGGGGGGTGCGTGGGGGGGGTGTCAGGGGAAGGTTGGCGGGGGAGGGGCCACGGGGGTGGACTGCTGCCCAGGGTCTCTGGTTGGGGAGTTCGGGGCGCTGTGAACACTCCGCATGCCTGCCTCCAAGACCGAACGCCCCCCCTAGGCATCTCGGGTTCCAAACCACAGTGGCAGTGGCGGCGGCGGCGGCGGCGTAGGAGGAGGCGGCGGCGGCGGGAGCGGCGGCGGAGGGGGCGGTCCGGCTGGGAAGTCCAGAGACAGTTGGGGAGATCGCCGGGACTTCTGGGACTCTGAGATGCTGGAGGCGCCTCACCCCAAGGCAGGCTCGCAGGCACGCAGGAGCCAAGGCCAGGGCAGGCGGAGGGGTTGACGAGAGGAGCACGCTGGGGCTCGGAGGCCCAGAGCAGTCTGCTGTGGGTCGCAGCAGCAGCCTCTCAGGCCTCTGGCCCTAGCGGCCTGATGGCAGCGCATCTCTTCTGCTCTTGGAAGCTAAGCAGGGTCGGATCCGCTCAGGACTTGGATGGGAGACCGTTCCCGGGTGCCCTGCACTCTTGTTCTGAGGCTACTTTCTTGGCTTTTTTCTTTCTCCTTCGGCCTCCCTTCTTCTCCCTGTGCCTCCACCGCCCCCCTTTGCCCAGCAAGCCTTCCTCCAAACATCCCTTGCCCCGTTGCCCCCTTACCCCCGGGCACCCCACGGCGGTTCACAGGCCCGCTGGAGCCGCCCGCTACAGCGACAGGCGGCTCCAACCCAGCTCCTCCAACTCCAAGTCACAAGGCCCACCCTCACAGGAACCAGTGGGGCTCGCGGGGGGGCGATGGGAAGGGGGTGGGGAGGCTGAGGCGGCAGAGAGGGCTGCCGCTTCGGAGGGAGGGAGTGGGCGAAGGTGGCGAGGACTGGGGGGGCGATGGGGCGGGGGGAGCGCGTGCGGGAGTTCACCCTGCCTCCCATGCGTGCACTCCCTGGTTCCTGGCCTTGGGGCCCTCATGCCGCCGCCCCTCGCCATTCCCTTGGGCCGCCCTGGATGCCCAAGCCGCCGAACAACCGGCTCCCCCTGGTGACTGGGCACGCCTACACCTTCTCCCACCAGCCCTGGGCTGCGCTCCAGCCCCGCAGGGCCTTCTCTTCCTTCCCGCCGACCACCGTCCCTTTGCCCCTGGGCCCCGCCCTGGGCCCTCCCTCCCTCTGCCCTGCACCAAAATGGCCGACCGCCCTGGCCCTCGGGGCCGCTGGCACCCTGGGCCGAAGTCCTTCTCCCCACAGCAGCGCAGCTAACAGCAAGGCCCGCTCCCTCAGCAAGGCAGTGGGGGCGCGCCCGGCACCACGGCGTCGGCGTCGAGGGGTACCCCCAAATAAACGACGAGACCAAGGAAAGAGTCCCCCGCATGCCCCCAGGCCAGTGTGGTTGCTGGGCAGGCATGGGAGCAGAAGGGGATTCCAGGCAACTTGGCTGTGCTTCCTGGCGCTCCGAGGGGCTCCTCTAGCAGCACCAGGGCGAGGTCAGCTTGCCAAAACCTGGCCAAGCTCCACCACACCCCCAGAGGCTAGCTGCCTCGCCAACACAGCCTCCGGTGTGTGTGGTGTGTGTCTGGGTCCCTTGCGTGCACCGGCGAGTCCGTCCCTTTCCGTGTCCCCATCCGCATCCAGGTCAGGGTCTCTGTCTGTCTGTTCGGGGGTTCAGTGCGGGTCTGTGTGTTGGATCCTCGTTCTCCCCGTGTCTCTCTCTTCCTCTCTCGCTCCGACTACCCCTCCGTGTGCCTCTCTGTCTTTCCCTGTGTGTCTGTGTGTCTGTCTCTGTCAGCCGGGCTCCCGTATCTCTCAGTCCTGTCCTGGTGATGGGGGGTGCGTGGGGGGTTGTCAGGGGAAGGTTCGCGGGGGTGGGGCCACGGGGGTGGACTGCTGCCCAGGGTCTCTGGTTGGGGAGTTCGGGGCGCTGTGAACACTCCGCATGCCTGCCTCCAAGACCGAACGCCCCCCCTAGGCATCTCGGGTTCCAAACCACAGTGGCGGCGGCGGCGGCGGCGTAGGAGGAGGCGACGGCGGCGGGAGCGGCGGCGGAGGGGGCGGTCCGGCTGGGAAGTCCAGAGACAGTTGGGGAGATCGCCGGGACTTCTGCGACTCTGAGATGCTGGAGGCGCCTCACCCCAAGGCAGGCGCGCAGGCACGCAGGAGCCAAGGCCAGGGCAGGCGGAGGGGTTGACGAGAGGAGCACGCTGGGGCTCGGAGGCCAAGAGCAGTCTGCTGGGAGTCGCAGCATCAGCCTCTCAGGCCTTTGGCCCTAGCGGCCTGATGGCAGCGCATCTCTTCTGCTCTTGGAAGCTAAGCAGGGTCGGATCCGCTCAGGACTTGGATGGGAGACCGTTCCCGGGTGCCCTGCACTCTTGTTCTGAGGCTACTTTCTTGGCTTTTTTCTTTCTCCTTCGGCCTCCCTTCTTCTCCCTGTGCCTCCACCGCCCCCCTTTGCCCAGCAAGCCTTCCTCCAAACATCCCTTGCCCCGTTGCCCCCTTACCCCCGGGCACCCCACGGCGGTTCATAGGCCCGCTGGAGCCGCCCGCTGCAGCGACAGGCGGCTCGAATCCAGCTCCTCCAACTCCAAGTCACAAGGCCCACCCTCACAGGAACCAGTGGGGCTCGCTGGGGGGCGATGGGAACGGGGTGTGGAGGCTGAGGCCTCAGAGAGGGCAGCCGCTACGGAGGGAGGGAGTGGGCGAAGGTGGCGAGGACTGGGGGGCGATGGGGAGGGGGGAGCGCGTGCGGGAGTTCACCCTGCCTCCCATGCGTGCCCTCCCTCGTTCCTGCCCTTGGGGCCCTCATGCCGCCGCCCCTCGCCTTTCCCTTGGGTCGCCCTGGATGCCCAAGCCACCGGACAACAGGCTCCCCCTGGTGACTGGGCACGCCTACACCTTCTCCCACCAGCCCTGCGCTGCGCTCCAGCCCCGCAGGGCCTTCTCTTCCTTCCCGCCGACCACCGTCCCTTTGCCCCTGGGCCCCGCCCTGGGCCCTCGCTCCCTCTGCCCAGCACCAAAGATGGCCGACCGCCCTGGACCTTGGGGCCGCTGGCACCCTGAGCCTAAGTCCTTCTCCCCACAGCAGCGCACCTAACAGCGAGGCCCGCTCCCTCAGCAAGGCAGTGGGGGCGCGCCCGGCACCACGGCGTCGGCGTCGAGGGGTACCCCCAAATAAACGACGAGACCAAGGAAAGAGTCCCCCGC
Organism: Mirounga angustirostris; assembly: GCF_029215605.1. Taxonomy (NCBI): domain Eukaryota; kingdom Metazoa; phylum Chordata; class Mammalia; order Carnivora; family Phocidae; genus Mirounga; species Mirounga angustirostris. The sequence goes on from NW_026991883.1 coordinate 82,011, forward strand.
ATGCCCCCAGGCCAGTGTAGTTGCTGGGCAGGCATGGGAGCAGAAGGGGATTCCAGGCAACTTGGCTGTGCTTCCTGGCGCTCCGAGGGGCTCCTCTAGCAGCACCAGGGCGCGGTCAGCTTGCCAAAACCTGGCCAAGCTCCACCACACCCCCAGAGGCTAGCTGCCTCGCCAACACAGCCTCCGGTGTGTGTGGTGTGTGTCTGGGTCCCTTGCGTGCACCGGCGAGGCTGTCCCTTTCCGTGTCCCCATCCGCATCCAGGTCAGGATCTCTGTGTGTCTGTTCGGGGGTTCAGTGCGGGTCTGTGTGTTGGATCCTCGGTCTCCCCGTGTCTCTCTCTTCCTCTCTCGCTCCGACTACCCCTCCGTGCGTATCTCTGGCTTTCCCTGTGTGTCTTTGTGTCTGTCTATGTCAGCCGGGCTCCCGTATCTCTCAGTCCTGTCCTGGTGATGGGGGGTTCGTGGGGGAGGGGTGTCACGGGAAGGATAGAGGGGGACGGGCCACGGCGGTGGACTGCTGCCCAGGGTCTCTGGTGGCGCCCTTGACTTCGGGCCGCCATTGAGCAAGGCGGGGTGGCTTGCCACGCTAGACCCAGGGCTGCGGTTGGGGAGTTGGGGGCGCTGAGAACACTCCGCATGCCTGCCTCCAAGACCGAACGCCCCCCCTAGGCATCTCGGGTTCCAAACGACAGCGGCGGCGGAGGCGGCGGTGGCGGCGGGGGAGGAGGAGGAGGAGGAGGAGGAGGAGGAGGAGGAGGCGGCGGCGGGAGCGGCGGCGGAGGGGGCGGTCCTGCTGGGAAGTCCAGAGACACTTGGGGAGATCGCCAGGACTTCTGCGACTCTGAGATGCTGGAGGCGCCTCACCCCAAGGCAGGCTCGCAGGCACGCAGGAGCAAAGCACAGGGCAGGTGGAGGGGTGACAAGAGGAGCACGCTGGGGCCCGGAGGCCCAGAGCAGTCTGATGTGGGTCGCAGCAGCAGCCTCTCAGGCCTATGGCCCTAGTGGCCTGATGGCAGCGCATCTCTTCTGCTCTTGGAAGCTAAGCAGGGTCGGATCCGGTCAGGACTTGGATGGGAGACCGTTCCCGGGTGCCCTGGACTCTGGTTCTGAGGCTACTTTCTTGGCTTTTTTCTTTCTCCTTCGGCCTCCCTTCTTCTCCCTGTGCCTCCACCGCCCCCCTTTGCCCAGCAAGCCTTCCTCCAAACATCCCTTGCTCCGCTGCCCCCTTACTCCCGGGCACCCCACGGCGATTCACAGGCCCGCTGGAGCCGCCCGCTGCAGGGACTGGCGGCTCCAACCCAGCTCCTCCAACTCCAAGCAACAAGGCCCACCCTCACAGGAACCAGTGGGGCTCGCTGGGCGGCGATGGGAACGGGGTGGGGAGGTTGAGGCAGCAGAGAGGACAGCCGCAACGGAGGGAGGGAGTGGGCGAAGGTGGCGAGGACTGGGGGGGCGTTGGGGCCGGGGGAGGGCGTGCGGGAGTTGACCCTGCCTCCCATGCGTGCACTCCCTGGTTCCTGGCCTTGGGGCCCTCATGCCGCCGCCCCTCGCCATTCCCTTGGGCCGCCCTGGATGCCCAAGCCGCCGGACAACCGGCTCCCCCTGGTGACTGGGCACGCCTACACCTTCTCCCACCAGCCCTGGGCTGCACTCCAGCTCCGCAGGGCCTTCTCTTCCTTCCCGCCGACCACCGTCCCTTTGCCCCTGGGCCCCGCCCTGGGCCCTCCCTCCCTCTGCCCAGCACCAAAGATGGCCGACCGCCCTGGCCCTCGGGGCCGCTGGCACCCTGGGCCGAAGTCTTTCTCCCCACAGCAGCGCAGCTAACAGCAAGGCCCCCTCCCTCAGCAAGGCAGTGGGGGCGCGCCCGGCACCACGGCGTCGGCGTCGAGGGGTACCCCCAAATAAACGACGAGACCAAGGAAAGAGTCCCCCGCATGCCCCCAGGCCAGTGTGGTTGCTGGGCAGGCATGGGAGCAGAAGGGGATTCCAGGCAACTTGGCTGTGCTTCCTGGCGCTCCGAGGGGCTCCTCTAGCAGCACCAGGGCGCGGTGAGCTTGCCAAAACCTGGCCAAGCTCCACCACACCCCCAGAGCCTAGCTGCCTCGCCAACACAGCCTCCGGTGTGTGTGGTGTGTGTCTGGGTCCCTTGCGTGCACCGGCGAGTCCGTCCCTTTCCGTATCCCCATCCGCATCCAGGTCAGGGTCTCTGTGTGTCTGTTCGGGGGTTCAGTGCGGGTCTGAGTGTTGGATCCTCGTTCTCCCCGTGTCTCTCTCTTCCTCTCTCGCTCCGACTACCCCTCCGTGTGCCTGTCTGTCTTTCCCTGTGTGTCTGTGTGTCTGTCTCTGTCAGCCGGGCTCCCGTATCGCTCAGTCCTGTCCTGGTGATGGGGGGTGCGTGGGGGGGGTGTCAGGGGAAGGTTGGCGGGGGAGGGGCCACGGGGGTGGACTGCTGCCCAGGGTCTCTGGTTGGGGAGTTCGGGGCGCTGTGAACACTCCGCATGCCTGCCTCCAAGACCGAACGCCCCCCCTAGGCATCTCGGGTTCCAAACCACAGTGGCAGTGGCGGCGGCGGCGGCGGCGTAGGAGGAGGCGGCGGCGGCGGGAGCGGCGGCGGAGGGGGCGGTCCGGCTGGGAAGTCCAGAGACAGTTGGGGAGATCGCCGGGACTTCTGGGACTCTGAGATGCTGGAGGCGCCTCACCCCAAGGCAGGCTCGCAGGCACGCAGGAGCCAAGGCCAGGGCAGGCGGAGGGGTTGACGAGAGGAGCACGCTGGGGCTCGGAGGCCCAGAGCAGTCTGCTGTGGGTCGCAGCAGCAGCCTCTCAGGCCTCTGGCCCTAGCGGCCTGATGGCAGCGCATCTCTTCTGCTCTTGGAAGCTAAGCAGGGTCGGATCCGCTCAGGACTTGGATGGGAGACCGTTCCCGGGTGCCCTGCACTCTTGTTCTGAGGCTACTTTCTTGGCTTTTTTCTTTCTCCTTCGGCCTCCCTTCTTCTCCCTGTGCCTCCACCGCCCCCCTTTGCCCAGCAAGCCTTCCTCCAAACATCCCTTGCCCCGTTGCCCCCTTACCCCCGGGCACCCCACGGCGGTTCACAGGCCCGCTGGAGCCGCCCGCTGCAGCGACAGGCGGCTCCAACCCAGCTCCTCCAACTCCAAGTCACAAGGCCCACCCTCACAGGAACCAGTGGGGCTCGCGGGGGGGCGATGGGAAGGGGGTGGGGAGGCTGAGGCGGCAGAGAGGGCTGCCGCTTCGGAGGGAGGGAGTGGGCGAAGGTGGCGAGGACTGGGGGGGCGATGGGGCGGGGGGAGCGCGGGCGGGAGTTCACCCTGCCTCCCATGCGTGCACTCCCTGGTTCCTGGCCTTGGGGCCCTCATGCCGCCGCCCCTCGCCATTCCCTTGGGCCGCCCTGGATGCCCAAGCCGCCGAACAACCGGCTCCCCCTGGTGACTGGGCACGCCTACACCTTCTCCCACCAGCCCTGGGCTGCGCTCCAGCCCCGCAGGGCCTTCTCTTCCTTCCCGCCGACCACCGTCCCTTTGCCCCTGGGCCCCGCCCTGGGCCCTCCCTCCCTCTGCCCAGCACCAAAATGGCCGACCGCCCTGGCCCTCGGGGCCGCTGGCACCCTGGGCCGAAGTCCTTCTCCCCACAGCAGCGCAGCTAACAGCAAGGCCCGCTCCCTCAGCAAGGCAGTGGGGGCGCGCCCGGCACCACGGCGTCGGCGTCGAGGGGTACCCCCAAATAAACGACGAGACCAAGGAAAGAGTCCCCCGCATGCCCCCAGGCCAGTGTGGTTGCTGGGCAGGCATGGGAGCAGAAGGGGATTCCAGGCAACTTGGCTGTGCTTCCTGGCGCTCCGAGGGGCTCCTCTAGCAGCACCAGGGCGCGGTCAGCTTGCCAAAACCTGGCCAAGCTCCACCACACCCCCAGAGGCTAGCTGCCTCGCCAACACAGCCTCCGGTGTGTGTGGTGTGTGTCTGGGTCCCTTGCGTGCACCGGCGAGTCCGTCCCTTTCCGTGTCCCCATCCGCATCCAGGTCAGGGTCTCTGTCTGTCTGTTCGGGGGTTCAGTGCGGGTCTGTGTGTTGGATCCTCGTTCTCCCCGTGTCTCTCTCTTCCTCTCTCGCTCCGACTACCCCTCCGTGTGCCTCTCTGTCTTTCCCTGTGTGTCTGTGTGTCTGTCTCTGTCAGCCGGGCTCCCGTATCTCTCAGTCCTGTCCTGGTGATGGGGGGTGCGTGGGGGGTTGTCAGGGGAAGGTTGGCGGGGGTGGGGCCACGGGGGTGGACTGCTGCCCAGGGTCTCTGGTTGGGGAGTTCGGGGCGCTGTGAACACTCCGCATGCCTGCCTCCAAGACCGAACGCCCCCCCTAGGCATCTCGGGTTCCAAACCACAGTGGCGGCGGCGGCGGCGGCGGCGGCGTAGGAGGAGGCGACGGCGGCGGGAGCGGCGGCGGAGGGGGCGGTCCGGCTGGGAAGTCCAGAGACAGTTGGGGAGATCGCCGGGACTTCTGCGACTCTGAGATGCTGGAGGCGCCTCACCCCAAGGCAGGCGCGCAGGCACGCAGGAGCCAAGGCCAGGGCAGGCGGAGGGGTTGACGAGAGGAGCACGCTGGGGCTCGGAGGCCAAGAGCAGTCTGCTGGGAGTCGCAGCATCAGCCTCTCAGGCCTTTGGCCCTAGCGGCCTGATGGCAGCGCATCTCTTCTGCTCTTGGAAGCTAAGCAGGGTCGGATCCGCTCAGGACTTGGATGGGAGACCGTTCCCGGGTGCCCTGCACTCTTGTTCTGAGGCTACTTTCTTGGCTTTTTTCTTTCTCCTTCGGCCTCCCTTCTTCTCCCTGTGCCTCCACCGCCCCCCTTTGCCCAGCAAGCCTTCCTCCAAACATCCCTTGCCCCGTTGCCCCCTTACCCCCGGGCACCCCACGGCGGTTCATAGGCCCGCTGGAGCCGCCCGCTGCAGCGACAGGCGGCTCGAATCCAGCTCCTCCAACTCCAAGTCACAAGGCCCACCCTCACAGGAACCAGTGGGGCTCGCTGGGGGGCGATGGGAACGGGGTGTGGAGGCTGAGGCCTCAGAGAGGGCAGCCGCTACGGAGGGAGGGAGTGGGCGAAGGTGGCGAGGACTGGGGGGCGATGGGGAGGGGGGAGCGCGTGCGGGAGTTCACCCTGCCTCCCATGCGTGCCCTCCCTCGTTCCTGCCCTTGGGGCCCTCATGCCGCCGCCCCTCGCCTTTCCCTTGGGTCGCCCTGGATGCCCAAGCCACCGGACAAAAGGCTCCCCCTGGTGACTGGGCACGCCTACACCTTCTCCCACCAGCCCTGCGCTGCGCTCCAGCCCCGCAGGGCCTTCTCTTCCTTCCCGCCGACCACCGTCCCTTTGCCCCTGGGCCCCGCCCTGGGCCCTCGCTCCCTCTGCCCAGCACCAAAGATGGCCGACCGCCCTGGACCTTGGGGCCGCTGGCACCCTGAGCCTAAGTCCTTCTCCCCACAGCAGCGCACCTAACAGCGAGGCCCGCTCCCTCAGCAAGGCAGTGGGGGCGCGCCCGGCACCACGGCGTCGGCGTCGAGGGGTACCCCCAAATAAACGACGAGACCAAGGAAAGAGTCCCCCGCATGCCCCCAGGCCAGTGTAGTTGCTGGGCAGGCATGGGAGCAGAAGGGGATTCCAGGCAACTTGGCTGTGCTTCCTGGCGCTCCGAGGGGCTCCTCTAGCAGCACCAGGGCGCGGTCAGCTTGCCAAAACCTGGCCAAGCTCCACCACACCCCCAGAGGCTAGCTGCCTCGCCAACACAGCCTCCGGTGTGTGTGGTGTGTGTCTGGGTCCCTTGCGTGCACCGGCGAGGCTGTCCCTTTCCGTGTCCCCATCCGCATCCAGGTCAGGATCTCTGTGTGTCTGTTCGGGGGTTCAGTGCGGGTCTGTGTGTTGGATCCTCGGTCTCCCCGTGTCTCTCTCTTCCTCTCTCGCTCCGACTACCCCTCCGTGCGTATCTCTGGCTTTCCCTGTGTGTCTTTGTGTCTGTCTATGTCAGCCGGGCTCCCATATCTCTCAGTCCTGTCCTGGTGATGGGGGGTTCGTGGGGGGGGGTGTCACGGGAAGGTTAGAGGGGGACGGGCCACGGCGGTGGACTGCTGCCCAGGGTCTCTGGTGGCGCCCTTGACTTCGGGCCGCCATTGAGCAAGGCGGGGTGGCTTGCCACGCTAGACCCAGGGCTGCGGTTGGGGAGTTGGGGGCGCTGAGAACACTCCGCATGCCTGCCTCCAAGACCGAACGCCCCCCCTAGGCATCTCGGGTTCCAAACGACAGCGGCGGCGGAGGCGGCGGTGGCGGCGGGGGAGGAGGAGGAGGAGGAGGAGGAGGAGGAGGAGGAGGAGGCGGCGGCGGGAGCGGCGGCGGAGGGGGCGGTCCTGCTGGGAAGTCCAGAGACACTTGGGGAGATCGCCAGGACTTCTGCGACTCTGAGATGCTGGAGGCGCCTCACCCCAAGGCAGGCTCGCAGGCACGCAGGAGCAAAGCACAGGGCAGGTGGAGGGGTGACAAGAGGAGCACGCTGGGGCCCGGAGGCCCAGAGCAGTCTGATGTGGGTCGCAGCAGCAGCCTCTCAGGCCTATGGCCCTAGTGGCCTGATGGCAGCGCATCTCTTCTGCTCTTGGAAGCTAAGCAGGGTCGGATCCGGTCAGGACTTGGATGGGAGACCGTTCCCGGGTGCCCTGGACTCTGGTTCTGAGGCTACTTTCTTGGCTTTTTTCTTTCTCCTTCGGCCTCCCTTCTTCTCCCTGTGCCTCCACCGCCCCCCTTTGCCCAGCAAGCCTTCCTCCAAACATCCCTTGCTCCGCTGCCCCCTTACTCCCGGGCACCCCACGGCGATTCACAGGCCCGCTGGAGCCGCCCGCTGCAGGGACTGGCGGCTCCAACCCAGCTCCTCCAACTCCAAGCAACAAGGCCCACCCTCACAGGAACCAGTGGGGCTCGCTGGGCGGCGATGGGAACGGGGTGGGGAGGTTGAGGCAGCAGAGAGGACAGCCGCAACGGAGGGAGGGAGTGGGCGAAGGTGGCGAGGACTGGGGGGGCGTTGGGGCCGGGGGAGGGCGTGCGGGAGTTGACCCTGCCTCCCATGCGTGCACTCCCTGGTTCCTGGCCTTGGGGCCCTCATGCCGCCGCCCCTCGCCATTCCCTTGGGCCGCCCTGGATGCCCAAGCCGCCGGACAACCGGCTCCCCCTGGTGACTGGGCACGCCTACACCTTCTCCCACCAGCCCTGGGCTGCACTCCAGCTCCGCAGGGCCTTCTCTTCCTTCCCGCCGACCACCGTCCCTTTGCCCCTGGGCCCCGCCCTGGGCCCTCCCTCCCTCTGCCCAGCACCAAAGATGGCCGACCGCCCTGGCCCTCGGGGCCGCTGGCACCCTGGGCCGAAGTCTTTCTCCCCACAGCAGCGCAGCTAACAGCAAGGCCCCCTCCCTCAGCAAGGCAGTGGGGGCGCGCCCGGCACCACGGCGTCGGCGTCGAGGGGTACCCCCAAATAAACGACGAGACCAAGGAAAGAGTCCCCCGCATGCCCCCAGGCCAGTGTGGTTGCTGGGCAGGCATGGGAGCAGAAGGGGATTCCAGGCAACTTGGCTGTGCTTCCTGGCGCTCCGAGGGGCTCCTCTAGCAGCACCAGGGCGCGGTGAGCTTGCCAAAACCTGGCCAAGCTCCACCACACCCCCAGAGCCTAGCTGCCTCGCCAACACAGCCTCCGGTGTGTGTGGTGTGTGTCTGGGTCCCTTGCGTGCACCGGCGAGTCCGTCCCTTTCCGTATCCCCATCCGCATCCAGGTCAGGGTCTCTGTGTGTCTGTTCGGGGGTTCAGTGCGGGTCTGAGTGTTGGATCCTCGTTCTCCCCGTGTCTCTCTCTTCCTCTCTCGCTCCGACTACCCCTCCGTGTGCCTGTCTGTCTTTCCCTGTGTGTCTGTGTGTCTGTCTCTGTCAGCCGGGCTCCCGTATCGCTCAGTCCTGTCCTGGTGATGGGGGGTGCGTGGGGGGGGTGTCAGGGGAAGGTTGGCGGGGGAGGGGCCACGGGGGTGGACTGCTGCCCAGGGTCTCTGGTTGGGGAGTTCGGGGCGCTGTGAACACTCCGCATGCCTGCCTCCAAGACCGAACGCCCCCCCTAGGCATCTCGGGTTCCAAACCACAGTGGCAGTGGCGGCGGCGGCGGCGGCGTAGGAGGAGGCGGCGGCGGCGGGAGCGGCGGCGGAGGGGGCGGTCCGGCTGGGAAGTCCAGAGACACTTGGGGAGATCGCCGGGACTTCTGCGACTCTGAGATGCTGGAGGCGCCTCACCCCAAGGCAGGCTCGCAGGCACGCAGGAGCCAAGGCCAGGGCAGGCGGAGGGGTTGACGAGAGGAGCACGCTGGGGCTCGGAGGCCCAGAGCAGTCTGCTGTGGGTCGCAGCAGCAGCCTCTCAGGCCTCTGGCCCTAGCGGCCTGATGGCAGCGCATCTCTTCTGCTCTTGGAAGCTAAGCAGGGTCGGATCCGCTCAGGACTTGGATGGGAGACCGTTCCCGGGTGCCCTGCACTCTTGTTCTGAGGCTACTTTCTTGGCTTTTTTCTTTCTCCTTCGGCCTCCCTTCTTCTCCCTGTGCCTCCACCGCCCCCCTTTGCCCAGCAAGCCTTCCTCCAAACATCCCTTGCCCCGTTGCCCCCTTACCCCCGGGCACCCCACGGCGGTTCACAGGCCCGCTGGAGCCGCCCGCTGCAGCGACAGGCGGCTCCAACCCAGCTCCTCCAACTCCAAGTCACAAGGCCCACCCTCACAGGAACCAGTGGGGCTCGCGGGGGGGCGATGGGAAGGGGGTGGGGAGGCTGAGGCGGCAGAGAGGGCTGCCGCTTCGGAGGGAGGGAGTGGGCGAAGGTGGCGAGGACTGGGGGGGCGATGGGGCGGGGGGAGCGCGGGCGGGAGTTCACCCTGCCTCCCATGCGTGCACTCCCTGGTTCCTGGCCTTGGGGCCCTCATGCCGCCGCCCCTCGCCATTCCCTTGGGCCGCCCTGGATGCCCAAGCCGCCGAACAACCGGCTCCCCCTGGTGACTGGGCACGCCTACACCTTCTCCCACCAGCCCTGGGCTGCGCTCCAGCCCCGCAGGGCCTTCTCTTCCTTCCCGCCGACCACCGTCCCTTTGCCCCTGGGCCCCGCCCTGGGCCCTCCCTCCCTCTGCCCAGCACCAAAATGGCCGACCGCCCTGGCCCTCGGGGCCGCTGGCACCCTGGGCCGAAGTCCTTCTCCCCACAGCAGCGCAGCTAACAGCAAGGCCCGCTCCCTCAGCAAGGCAGTGGGGGCGCGCCCGGCACCACGGCGTCGGCGTCGAGGGGTACCCCCAAATAAACGACGAGACCAAGGAAAGAGTCCCCCGCATGCCCCCAGGCCAGTGTGGTTGCTGGGCAGGCATGGGAGCAGAAGGGGATTCCAGGCAACTTGGCTGTGCTTCCTGGCGCTCCGAGGGGCTCCTCTAGCAGCACCAGGGCGCGGTCAGCTTGCCAAAACCTGGCCAAGCTCCACCACACCCCCAGAGGCTAGCTGCCTCGCCAACACAGCCTCCGGTGTGTGTGGTGTGTGTCTGGGTCCCTTGCGTGCACCGGCGAGTCCGTCCCTTTCCGTGTCCCCATCCGCATCCAGGTCAGGGTCTCTGTCTGTCTGTTCGGGGGTTCAGTGCGGGTCTGTGTGTTGGATCCTCGTTCTCCCCGTGTCTCTCTCTTCCTCTCTCGCTCCGACTACCCCTCCGTGTGCCTCTCTGTCTTTCCCTGTGTGTCTGTGTGTCTGTCTCTGTCAGCCGGGCTCCCGTATCTCTCAGTCCTGTCCTGGTGATGGGGGGTGCGTGGGGGGTTGTCAGGGGAAGGTTGGCGGGGGTGGGGCCACGGGGGTGGACTGCTGCCCAGGGTCTCTGGTTGGGGAGTTCGGGGCGCTGTGAACACTCCGCATGCCTGCCTCCAAGACCGAACGCCCCCCCTAGGCATCTCGGGTTCCAAACCACAGTGGCGGCGGCGGCGGCGGCGGCGGCGTAGGAGGAGGCGACGGCGGCGGGAGCGGCGGCGGAGGGGGCGGTCCGGCTGGGAAGTCCAGAGACAGTTGGGGAGATCGCCGGGACTTCTGCGACTCTGAGATGCTGGAGGCGCCTCACCCCAAGGCAGGCGCGCAGGCACGCAGGAGCCAAGGCCAGGGCAGGCGGAGGGGTTGACGAGAGGAGCACGCTGGGGCTCGGAGGCCAAGAGCAGTCTGCTGGGAGTCGCAGCATCAGCCTCTCAGGCCTTTGGCCCTAGCGGCCTGATGGCAGCGCATCTCTTCTGCTCTTGGAAGCTAAGCAGGGTCGGATCCGCTCAGGACTTGGATGGGAGACCGTTCCCGGGTGCCCTGCACTCTTGTTCTGAGGCTACTTTCTTGGCTTTTTTCTTTCTCCTTCGGCCTCCCTTCTTCTCCCTGTGCCTCCACCGCCCCCCTTTGCCCAGCAAGCCTTCCTCCAAACATCCCTTGCCCCGTTGCCCCCTTACCCCCGGGCACCCCACGGCGGTTCATAGGCCCGCTGGAGCCGCCCGCTGCAGCGACAGGCGGCTCGAATCCAGCTCCTCCAACTCCAAGTCACAAGGCCCACCCTCACAGGAACCAGTGGGGCTCGCTGGGGGGCGATGGGAACGGGGTGTGGAGGCTGAGGCCTCAGAGAGGGCAGCCGCTACGGAGGGAGGGAGTGGGCGAAGGTGGCGAGGACTGGGGGGCGATGGGGAGGGGGGAGCGCGTGCGGGAGTTCACCCTGCCTCCCATGCGTGCCCTCCCTCGTTCCTGCCCTTGGGGCCCTCATGCCGCCGCCCCTCGCCTTTCCCTTGGGTCGCCCTGGATGCCCAAGCCACCGGACAACAGGCTCCCCCTGGTGACTGGGCACGCCTACACCTTCTCCCACCAGCCCTGCGCTGCGCTCCAGCCCCGCAGGGCCTTCTCTTCCTTCCCGCCGACCACCGTCCCTTTGCCCCTGGGCCCCGCCCTGGGCCCTCGCTCCCTCTGCCCAGCACCAAAGATGGCCGACCGCCCTGGACCTTGGGGCCGCTGGCACCCTGAGCCTAAGTCCTTCTCCCCACAGCAGCGCACCTAACAGCGAGGCCCGCTCCCTCAGCAAGGCAGTGGGGGCGCGCCCGGCACCACGGCGTCGGCGTCGAGGGGTACCCCCAAATAAACGACGAGACCAAGGAAAGAGTCCCCCGCATGCCCCCAGGCCAGTGTAGTTGCTGGGCAGGCATGGGAGCAGAAGGGGATTCCAGGCAACTTGGCTGTGCTTCCTGGCGCTCCGAGGGGCTCCTCTAGCAGCACCAGGGCGCGGTCAGCTTGCCAAAACCTGGCCAAGCTCCACCACACCCCCAGAGGCTAGCTGCCTCGCCAACACAGCCTCCGGTGTGTGTGGTGTGTGTCTGGGTCCCTTGCGTGCACCGGCGAGGCTGTCCCTTTCCGTGTCCCCATCCGCATCCAGGTCAGGATCTCTGTGTGTCTGTTCGGGGGTTCAGTGCGGGTCTGTGTGTTGGATCCTCGGTCTCCCCGTGTCTCTCTCTTCCTCTCTCGCTCCGACTACCCCTCCGTGCGTATCTCTGGCTTTCCCTGTGTGTCTTTGTGTCTGTCTATGTCAGCCGGGCTCCCGTATCTCTCAGTCCTGTCCTGGTGATGGGGGGTTCGTGGGGGAGGGGTGTCACGGGAAGGATAGAGGGGGACGGGCCACGGCGGTGGACTGCTGCCCAGGGTCTCTGGTGGCGCCCTTGACTTCGGGCCGCCATTGAGCAAGGCGGGGTGGCTTGCCACGCTAGACCCAGGGCTGCGGTTGGGGAGTTGGGGGCGCTGAGAACACTCCGCATGCCTGCCTCCAAGACCGAACGCCCCCCCTAGGCATCTCGGGTTCCAAACGACAGCGGCGGCGGAGGCGGCGGTGGCGGCGGGGGAGGAGGAGGAGGAGGAGGAGGAGGAGGAGGAGGAGGCGGCGGCGGGAGCGGCGGCGGAGGGGGCGGTCCTGCTGGGAAGTCCAGAGACACTTGGGGAGATCGCCAGGACTTCTGCGACTCTGAGATGCTGGAGGCGCCTCACCCCAAGGCAGGCTCGCAGGCACGCAGGAGCAAAGCACAGGGCAGGTGGAGGGGTGACAAGAGGAGCACGCTGGGGCCCGGAGGCCCAGAGCAGTCTGATGTGGGTCGCAGCAGCAGCCTCTCAGGCCTATGGCCCTAGTGGCCTGATGGCAGCGCATCTCTTCTGCTCTTGGAAGCTAAGCAGGGTCGGATCCGGTCAGGACTTGGATGGGAGACCGTTCCCGGGTGCCCTGGACTCTGGTTCTGAGGCTACTTTCTTGGCTTTTTTCTTTCTCCTTCGGCCTCCCTTCTTCTCCCTGTGCCTCCACCGCCCCCCTTTGCCCAGCAAGCCTTCCTCCAAACATCCCTTGCTCCGCTGCCCCCTTACTCCCGGGCACCCCACGGCGATTCACAGGCCCGCTGGAGCCGCCCGCTGCAGGGACTGGCGGCTCCAACCCAGCTCCTCCAACTCCAAGCAACAAGGCCCACCCTCACAGGAACCAGTGGGGCTCGCTGGGCGGCGATGGGAACGGGGTGGGGAGGTTGAGGCAGCAGAGAGGACAGCCGCAACGGAGGGAGGGAGTGGGCGAAGGTGGCGAGGACTGGGGGGGCGTTGGGGCCGGGGGAGGGCGTGCGGGAGTTGACCCTGCCTCCCATGCGTGCACTCCCTGGTTCCTGGCCTTGGGGCCCTCATGCCGCCGCCCCTCGCCATTCCCTTGGGCCGCCCTGGATGCCCAAGCCGCCGGACAACCGGCTCCCCCTGGTGACTGGGCACGCCTACACCTTCTCCCACCAGCCCTGGGCTGCACTCCAGCTCCGCAGGGCCTTCTCTTCCTTCCCGCCGACCACCGTCCCTTTGCCCCTGGGCCCCGCCCTGGGCCCTCCCTCCCTCTGCCCAGCACCAAAGATGGCCGACCGCCCTGGCCCTCGGGGCCGCTGGCACCCTGGGCCGAAGTCTTTCTCCCCACAGCAGCGCAGCTAACAGCAAGGCCCCCTCCCTCAGCAAGGCAGTGGGGGCGCGCCCGGCACCACGGCGTCGGCGTCGAGGGGTACCCCCAAATAAACGACGAGACCAAGGAAAGAGTCCCCCGCATGCCCCCAGGCCAGTGTGGTTGCTGGGCAGGCATGGGAGCAGAAGGGGATTCCAGGCAACTTGGCTGTGCTTCCTGGCGCTCCGAGGGGCTCCTCTAGCAGCACCAGGGCGCGGTGAGCTTGCCAAAACCTGGCCAAGCTCCACCACACCCCCAGAGCCTAGCTGCCTCGCCAACACAGCCTCCGGTGTGTGTGGTGTGTGTCTGGGTCCCTTGCGTGCACCGGCGAGTCCGTCCCTTTCCGTATCCCCATCCGCATCCAGGTCAGGGTCTCTGTGTGTCTGTTCGGGGGTTCAGTGCGGGTCTGAGTGTTGGATCCTCGTTCTCCCCGTGTCTCTCTCTTCCTCTCTCGCTCCGACTACCCCTCCGTGTGCCTGTCTGTCTTTCCCTGTGTGTCTGTGTGTCTGTCTCTGTCAGCCGGGCTCCCGTATCGCTCAGTCCTGTCCTGGTGATGGGGGGTGCGTGGGGGGGGTGTCAGGGGAAGGTTGGCGGGGGAGGGGCCACGGGGGTGGACTGCTGCCCAGGGTCTCTGGTTGGGGAGTTCGGGGCGCTGTGAACACTCCGCATGCCTGCCTCCAAGACCGAACGCCCCCCCTAGGCATCTCGGGTTCCAAACCACAGTGGCAGTGGCGGCGGCGGCGGCGGCGTAGGAGGAGGCGGCGGCGGCGGGAGCGGCGGCGGAGGGGGCGGTCCGGCTGGGAAGTC